>NC_057399.1:33944867-34237293 GCF_019320065.1 Cervus canadensis
GTAGCCCTGAACTGTTATAACCTCCTATCCCCTTGCATGCTTCCCCTTTATTTACTGCATCCCTCATTTCCTACCTTCTCTTTTTGTCAGGCAAATTGAATTTATTATAAATGAGAAAAGGAAAGTTTTGTTCTGAGAGGATTAGGTGTTTGAGCTGTCAGATGCCAGGCGCTGTCACTGTATGTATAGGTGGGATGTACGGGACTCCTTCCTGAGGCATGCGTGCCCATGCTCCTCATCACGGCACATGGTGGGCACATGGTGTTCCCTTGCCCGGCATATAGTAGGTGTTCAGTAGGTGTTTGTGGAAGGAATCACCCTGTTCTTTGACAGCAGGATTAAGTCTGTGTTTTCACAGCGCTACTACTACCTACTTTTCTACTTTGATTTCCTGAATCTTTTCTTCTTGAGCTCCAGACTAGCTAACCTCCCCTCTCCATCTCTGCAAACTTCAGATATTTCCGCCACCCCAGATGCTCTTTCTTTCATCTGACAGACTTCTTTGCACTTTCTCGTAAGGCCCAATTCTGCCTCTTTCCAGGGAAGTCATTGCTGAGTAACTCAGATGGAGTCAGTTACCTCTTCCTGTGTATAGTTTTGTATTGAAGTTTGTTCGGCCTCCAGATAGTCAGCTTGGAAGACAACCTTTCTTTATTCTTGTACTGTACAACCTCCTATACTGTGCCTCCAGCATTTTAGCCTGGTGTCTGGTGGTTTTGCAGATGGGGGCTGGTTTGTAAGTTATTACAGGAAAACATATCATGGTGACTTGAAGCATGCCTGAATAGGCTCTGTGCTGGGCATGTGGAATATTATCCATTTACTGCTCGGCCTGCATCAGGCCTTTCCAAGGTACATAGGTGAGCATCTGTTTCAGAGCTGGTTCCGGAAACTTGCAAAGTTAGAAAGTTCATTCTTTCTAGGAAGGACTCTGAGGAGGAGACCAATGTAATTAGGTCAGCGATTTCATGCCAGCAGTAGGATCTTGGGAGGAGGATTAACTAGAGACAGTTTTTCTTTTCAGAAGTCTGGGGAGAGATGAGGGAGTCTCACTAACATGGTGGTAGAAGGGAATGGTAAGTAACTAAAAGAGTTTTTGCTAGGGAAGCTTACCCACTATTTGGGAGGAATGACCACCGACCTTACCACACAGAAACTCAGCACTGATGCCCTCATCATCTTCTCTGTAGAGACTGCTCCAGCCATCATGGAGGTGGCCGAGGTGGAGAGTCCACTCAACCCCAGCTGTAAGATCATGACCTTCAGACCCACCATGGAGGAATTCCGGGAGTTCAACAGATACCTCGCATACATGGAATCTAAAGGAGCCCATCGAGCGGGTCTTGCAAAGGTGATTATCTTCAGATGTTTTTAAGCCAGAAAATGATCACTTGGCCTTTAGTTATACTCTTAGTCTTCTTGATGTGGGAACTTGCTTTTTCCAAAGGAAGACATTTGCAAAATCTTTGTTCTTGTTAATCCATGTGGAGCATTTGATTTCTTCAAAAAATAATTATCTTATTTTTCTTTTAACTATTTATACTAGGTTACATTCTAGGGTTTTAAGAAAACAATCATACTGAACCAAGAATGATTCCCAGGAACCAGAGAGACCCATGTAAAGGTTTCAGAAATGTGAGCATATTCATAGATTTCATTAGTTGCTCACAGAGTGCAGGTATTAACCTGAAGCCTGAGTACTGCTCCGCTCTCTCTACCCTCTCTACCCTTCTCTTCCTCTTTGTCCCTGCTGCTTCCTGCTTTCTCTCCCTCCCTCCCTTCTTTGTTCTTTCTGTTTTAAAATGTAACAGATTTATTAGACATAATTCACATACCATACAATTAACATACCATACAATTCATCCATTTAAAGTGTGCAATTCAGTGTTGGTGTTTTTTTGGGGGGGTATATTCACAGAGCTGTGCAACCATCATCACTACCTAATTCCAGAACATTTTCATCCCCTCCCCCCGCAAATAAACTGTACCCTTCAGCAGCCATTCTCTATTCCCTTCTATCCTCTACCCCCTGCCTCTTGGCAACCACTAATCTGCTTCCTTTCTCTATGGATTTGCCTATTCTATTTTCTTTTTAGTTATTTGTTCATCACATGTGGAGAATGCATACTCTGTGCTAGGCCCTATGTCAGATGCTGGGTGTGTGTGTGTGTGGTGGGGGGAGGTGAGGGGACAGAACAAAATCCCTGCCCTCTGGAAGCTAATATACTGGTGATAGCATTTTAGGGGTGAGATGGGGGACATCTAAGGAGAGATCTAAAGGATATACATGAACGTCTTTTCAAGATGTGGAGATAGAAAGAATATTAAGTCCAGAGTCCTGGAAGCTGACCTGAGCGTCATTACGGCTTGTCCAGTCATAACCAGGCACGGGGCATTTTATTCTAAGTGCAGCGGGAAGCGTTAATAGGCTTAAAGCAGAGGGCAGGAGTACCTGGTGGCTGCTTGCTTGCTTGCCGGCCGCTCTGTGTGGCTTACGGGATCTTAACTCCCTGACCAAGGGTGGAACCCAGGATCCCAGCAGTTAAAGCTCTGAGTCCTAACCATTGGGCTGCCAAGGAATTCCCTGTTTGTTTGTTTTATTTTGTGATATTATTTGGATGAGATCACAGTGGCTTCTACATGAAGAATGAATTTGAGGGGGAGGAGAGCAGAAGCAAGGAGTGCTGTCAGGGGTACTCAGGATCATAGGCAATGAGGGCTAAGGTGCTGAGGATTGCGTTGCAGGGCTGCCCTGTGGCTGCAGAGTTAGAGCTTTGAAAGAGGCTGTTTAGGTTTGACTTTAACCTGAGATTAGTGTATCTTTCTGTGATGGAAATCTATTTCAATTTAAAATCGTCTTCGGAAGAATAGAATTTTTTGGTACTTGCTTAATTTTATTATTGTTCTAAACGTTAAGTTTATAATACAGATTTCTGTGGACTTGTCGACATCACCACATAAATTTCTGAGCTCCAGCAGAGCCTTCCCTACGGTGGCTCATCACGGGTTCTCCTGAAGCCCCATCTCCATGGTGGGCCAGGAGCACTGAGAGGAGCTGCAGAACGAACTTCCAGGCTTGCAGGGCTCGGTGTTCAAGTCTTCCTCCTGTATCTGGATGCAGCTGTTTGTAACGTTGGGCTGTGCTGGCATCTGTGCCTTGCATTCTGTTATTTTTTTCTGTGTAGTTCAAGTCACTGCTGGATAAAGTTTAAAATTCCTGGATATTAAGCTGAGTGGATTAGGGGTGGGTGAGAGAGACAAAAAGAAGATAAAAGTTTATAGTGAATTTCTCAGATATGCTATCCTTAGTTTAATCTTTTCATTAGGTTAACTCTCAAAGATCCCATTTTTGGAACCTTAGCACTTCCAGGTTATCTTTGAGGAGAAAAAAAGCATGTTTAAGTTGAAGAGAAGAGAATGGTATTTCAGAATCACTTGACACACAAAATTTTGATCATAAACTTAAAATGAACCAGCTTGGGCTTTATTTGGGCAGCGGGGAGTTGGGGTGGCTCTCCTCTTCTCTGGGCTCTGAATCCAGCCCTTTGTCCTGTAGCTCTCCCTCTTTGTTCCCTGAAAATGTACACCTTACTGTGTTCCCTCAGGATTAGTGAACATCCCATGGCTAGGGGCACGTTTAGTAACGTTAGAAGAGAAATTGGCAGCTACCCCCATGAGGGAGCTGGAGTACAGAGAGAACGCCTGTGCCCCTGTGGACATTCTCTGACAGAGTGGAGTTAATGAGAACTACAGTTAATTTTCTGAGTGTTGAACCAGACACCAACCTGAGTCCAGATTCTCTTTATCAAGTGAGATTCATTGACAGATGGAGATAGTGATTTGATATTCAGTAATTTCCTTTTACTTATACTAGGAATACAATGAATTGTTTTTTTAGTCATTTTTGCCATCTTTTACATCTGATCACAAAGACTCAGTTTCACCTGCTTTTTTCACTTCAATTTCATCCTTCTTTTTCTGGAAGTTGCAGCAGTAGCAAATGTATAAAACTGCACCAAATAAAATCAAATTGTATACATTAAAACTGCAATGTTGCTATTTGTTTTGAGGGCTAGCCCTGGGGAACAGAGCCATGTGTGAAATTCTTTGTTAATGCATCATTTAATGAATTGGTCTTAATTTTTGATTAAGATCAATTTGATTGTGGTTGAGTAGTGACTTTGGCCTCAGATTACAGTCTGCCTTGGTTGGTAACAGTTTTTAGATTTATACTTTAGATCTAATGTTTTTTCCCCACCAGGAGTGAGAGGTTTGGCACCCTGACTTTCTACCTAGATTTGTTGGTCTAATTGGGAAAGTGAAAAAGTGACAATGTCCTTAAATGTAAAACTTGTACTTTTTTTGTGGAGAAAGGTTATAATGAAACATTATTACATGAGGAATGGCCAATTCTTCCAGAGCAGTATTATGGACATACTCTGTCCTGGGCCTGAGGTTATCCTCTAGAGTACAGAGCAGGCTTCCGGAGTAGCATAGAGGTGGCAGGTAGCTGTCTGTGTCCAGAGGTGAGGAAAGATGGGAGCAGCCCTGCCCTTCCTCCTCGCACTCCTTTCCCAGTTGGTCAGTGGTAGTAATGGCAACATAGTTCAAGATCAGTAATGCAAATACAGATTTCAGTTAGGTAATTTTTACTTGTATAGGGCCCAGGCTGGGATTGGGGAAATATTAATATAAAACATATATTTCTATTTTGATATAATCAGGAAGGTAAACTTCAGGAGAAATGGGTTTCCTTCCTTTAGAGTCCTTACAAGTAAAAGTTTAACTTTTGAGTATTTTAAAGTCCTAAATATTATATGTTGTGCTTCCATTTCCTATGTGAGAAAATACGGTGTGTTAAGATTTAAAATTATAGTTGAAAAATAAAATTTTTGTCATAGGCCTGACCTTACAGATTTTTAAAGTTCTGTCTGAACACTTTAAACTTTAATCAGAGTAAATGAATACAAGCTCAGAATAATTATGAAGATAATATTTAGATTTTTGTAAATGTATTGTGTTGTTTAACTTTAGAGAAGAAAATTTGTTACAAAATATTTTTGGGATAAACAACTGCCTGTTTTTCACAATGCTGGAAAATATTTAACTCTAAACATAATGTTGATTTTGATTGTAGATATATTTCTAAGCAGGAGCCTGAATAAATCTGTGTTTTATTTTTTTGAATAACCACATTCATTTCTGATGAAGAAAAAGTTAGTGTTTATAAAATTCTTCATTACTATCCTTTGCCCTTTCAGAATATGATCAAGACAGTGTAAGTATGTTTATCCATTGGGTATGGTTGTCCACACTTAAAATATTGAGTATGTGTTCTCAGTAGTGTAAAGTGTGATTGTCTCTGGGTTCATTTTAAACCAACATATCTTAGAGAAAATATCAAGTGTGTAATATTACCTTATTGCTGATGAAAATTAAATTTAGAGTTTAAAGATCACCCCATCTCTTTTTTGAGTTACTATTCATTTATTGGCAGAAAGTGAAGAGGAGCTAAAGGGCCTCTTGATGAAGATGAAAGAGGAGAGTGAAAAAGCTGACTTAAAACTCAACATTCAGAAAACTAAGGTCATGGCACATAGTCTTATCCCTACATGGCAAATAGATGGGGAAAATGTGAAAACAGTGTCTGATTTCATTTTCTTGGGCTCCAAAATCAATGTGTACGGTGACTGCAGCCACGAAATTAAAAAGACACTTGCTTTTTGGATGAATAGCTATGACAAACCTAGACAGTGTATTAAAAAGCAGAGGCATCACTTTACAGACAAAGGTCCATATAGTCAAAGCTGTAGTTTTTCCAGTAGTCAAGTATGGATGTGAGAGTTGGACCACAAAGAAGGCTAAGCACTGAAGAATTGATGCTTTCCAACTGTGGTGCTGTAGAAGACTCCTGAGAGTCCCTTGGACTGCAAGGCGATCCAACGAGTCCATCCTAAAGGAGATCAGTCCTGATATTCATTGGAAGGACTGATGGTGAAACTGAAACTCCAGTACTTTGGCCACCTGATGTGAATAGCTGACTCATTGGAAAAGACCCTGATGCTGGGAAAAATTGAGGGCAAGAGGAGAAGGGCGACAGAGCTTGAGATTGTTGGATGGCATCACTGACTCAATGGATATGAGATTTAGCAAACTCAGGGAGGTAGTGTTGGACAGAGAAATCTAGCATGCTGCACTTCATGGGATCGCAAAGAGTGGGACCTGACTTAGTGATTGAAGAATAGCAACAACAAGCCATTTATTGATTGTGTAACATTGGCCAAGTCACACATTCCCTGACTCCAGGTTTTCTTATCTGATGAAGCCTAACTCAGAACCTTTCACAAAAGTCAGTCACAGGTGCAATGTAGATATAAATGTGAAAGACAAAATCTTAAAGCTCTTAGAACACAAAATAGAATGTATGCATTCTCTCAAGTAGGGAATTATATTTTTTTAAACAGAAGATCAAGGCAAAAATGAAGAAATTCAATTATATTAAAATGTATGATCTTTGTGATCCCATGGACTATACAGACCATGGAATTCTTCAGGCCAGAATATTGGAGTGGGTAGCCTTTCCCTTCTCCAGGGGAATCTTCCCAACCCAGGGGTTGAACCCAGGTCTCCCGCATTGCAGGCTGATTCTTTACCAGCTGAGCCACAAGGGAAGCCCAAGAATACTGATGTGGGTAGCCTAACCCTTCTCCAGTGGATCTTCCCGATCTAGGAATCAAACCAGGATCTCCTGCATTGCAGGCAGATTCTTTACCAACTGAGCTATCAGGGAAGCCCATATTAAAATGAAGAACTTATATCAAAAGATACAGTTAAGGAAAACTAAAGAACTAAAGAGAACTAAATATCATTCCTGAATATTCATTGGAAGGACTGATGATGAAACTGAAACTCCAATACTTTGGCCTCCTGGTAAGAAGAACTGAGTCACTGGGAAAGACCCTGATGCTGGGAAAGATTGAAGGCAGGAGGAGAAGGGAACCACAGACCTTGAGATGGCTGGATGGCATCACCGACTCAATGGACACGAGTTTGCGTAAACTCCGGCAGTTGGTGATGGACAGGGAGGCCTGGTGTGCTGCAGTCCAAGGAGCCGCGGAGTTGGACACAACTGAGCGACTAAACTGAACTGAACAGTTAAGGAGATTGAAGGGGAAGTTTCAGGGTAAGAAAAGGTATTTGATATATGTACACACACACACACATATATATAGATACTTGCAAATGTACACACCCAAGAATAACCAGACTCTATGCAGAAGTCTATACATTGATAAAAAAAGGCTGACAGTGCGATAGTAAAATGGGCAAGAGGCTTAAATAAATACTTTTTGAAAAAGGATATCTATAGGGTCAATGAATATATGAAGAGATTTCTTTAGTTATCAGAAAATGCTTATCTAATACCTACTTGAGTACCATTACACATCTACCAGATCAGCACTACAAAATGATGATGAAGATGTGGAGCAATAGGGACTTTCATACATTGCTGGTGGGACTGTGAAATGGTACGGCCACTTTGGCAAAAGTTTGGTAATAATGATTAAATTTGATCTGCATATCCTGTGTCACAGCAATTTCACTGTTAGGATCTCTGCATGGGTGTATATTTAGAGAACTGTGTGCTCACATGCTGCAGAAGATGCATACATCTATATTAATAGCAGTGTTGTTTGCAGTTGCCGATAATTAGAAAAAAAGTGATCACGAAATAGTCATATGTTAACATAAATATTCATACAAAGGCACACTAAGTAGGAATGAAAACCAACAAACTTCAGCAGCCTAGGTCATCATGTTTGAATCTCGCAAAAATATCGAGTAAAATAGAAAAGATAAGGAGTGTGTGGGTATATACACATATATATTTATATATGCATGCTTACATTTCTATGCATTTAAAAAACTGTTGTTAGGGTTGGATACACAGACATAAAACTATAAAACCCGACAAGGAAATGAACACCATAAGTGCCATGATAGTGAACACTTTGTGAGCAAGAGGGGGATGTGTGTAGAAAAGGGTACCAGGACCTCTGGAGTACAAGCAATATCCTATTTCTCACATGTGACAGTGGGCACTCTGGGGTTTGCTTAATAATAACTCACAGAGATACATATTTGTGATAGTGCATTTTCTGTATGTGTGCTATCTGTATTTTGCAATTAAATTTTTAAGAGAATAGGCCAAAGCTACGAATCAGGGTTTCCCCCACCTCCCCAGAAAGTTAGCTGTTAAACATTGACTAGCACACCACTCTCATTTGCTATATTGTATGAGAGGTATTTAAAGAAATGATATTGACTAAACACTGCTACTGTGCTGTGCTTAGTCACTCAATTGTGACTTTTTGCGACTCCATGGACTGTAGCCTGCCAGGCTCCTCTGTCCCTGGGGATTCTCCAGGCAAGAATACTGGAGTGGGTTGCCGTGCCCTCCTCCAGGCAATCTTCCCAACCCAGGGATCAAACCCAGGTCTCCTGCATTGCAGGCAGATTCTTTACCGTCTGAGTCACCAGGGAAGCCGAAGAATACTGGAGTGGGTAGCCTATCCCTTCTTCAGGGGATCTTCCTGACCCAGGAACCGGACTGGGGTCTCCTACATTGCAGGTGGATTCTTTACCAGCTGAACAGTACTTATTTTTCTCATGATAATATAGACAGCATTTGAACTTTGGCAAGTTATTTTATTTCTGTGTATCTCTCCATTTTACCTTGAAAATAGGTTAACTGTATCAAGTAAAAATAATTAATGCAAGTTCAGTATTTGGTATAGTGAGTACTCAGTAAATTTTGTTTAAAAATGTCATGTCATAAGGTAAATGTTTGGGAGAATGAAATCATTTCCTTTAATGTAAATCTCTACAGTTCTTTTACACATTTGTTGTAGAAAAGATGAGGAATTCTTCACTTGTATTCTGCTGGAACTTGAGAGCTAAATAACAATGTGGAATGTTTTCCAAATAATATTTTATTATTTTACTTTTAGGTGATTCCCCCTAAGGAGTGGAAGCCAAGGCAGTGCTATGATGACATAGACAACTTGCTTATTCCAGCTCCGATTCAGCAGATGGTCACAGGGCAGTCTGGACTGTTCACTCAATACAACATCCAGAAAAAAGCCATGACAGTGAAGGAGTTCAGGCAGCTGGCCAACAGTGGCAAGTGAGTAGATTCAGTGTGCTGTTTTGATTTCTTTCGAAGATGTAGATGAATATGTTAAGAAACCAAGGAGATGGAAGCTTGTGAAGAGCAGGAGCCTTCTGCAGAGTTTATTTCGTTTCCCATTTAACTGTTTCTGCTTTTTAGGTGGTTGTCTGCCTTCTAGAAAAATTGTTCCTCATTTTATCATCTCATTCATAATTAAGTGGATTTTTGTCCCTGTCTTTTACTTTGAGTTTTTGTTTCTACGCTTGACTCCTCTTTGTTAGGCAATTTCTTCTGTGTGTGATAATGTTTAAGTCTTAAATGATAAGTTACAGATATTAGAAGAATAATTTAGAAAGAAAATCCCTGGGGATTTTCCTAGTGGTTCAATGGCTAAGGCTGTGGCCCGGGTTCAATCCCAAGTCAGGGAAATAGATCCTACATGCTGTAACTAAGGCCGGGCACAGCCAAATAAATAAATGAAATAAATAAATAGTAAAAAAAAAGAAAAGAAAGGAAAATCCTTGAATGACTTGAATGGCCACCATTATTGTCACCTGTCACATTAGTCACCTGTTACTTTGTAATGAATGACCCCAAACCTTAGTATCTTAGATCAATAAACATTTAACATCTCAGTTTCTAAAGGTCAGGAGGCTAAGATTGGCTTAGCCGGGTGGCTGTGGCTCAGGACCTTGGTGAGGTTATAGTCAAGTTGGGTGGGGCTGCTGTCACTTGGAGACTCGACTATGTCTAGAGGATTTTCTTCCAAGATTGCTCCCCTTCTGTGGCTGTTGGCTGGAGTTCTGAGTTCCTTGCTGCAAGAGCTATTCCTTGTGTTGTGTGGCATCTAGCTTCTTCCGAAGCAAGTGATCCAGAAGTTACCAAGATGGAAAACAAACTGTCTTTTCATTACCTATTTCTTGACTATCATTTCTGCCATGTTCTATTTGTTATATGCCAAGTGCAGCCCATTCTTAAGGGGAGGAGAATTAAGCTGTATATCTTGAAGGGAGATATATCAAAGAATTTGTGGATATATTTAGAAACTGTCACAGTTATTATTATTAAACTACCTTAAAAAATTTTTTTTATATAGTCGTTAAGATCTTAGATCAAAACATTAATCTAGAAACACCCCTTCCCCATCAAACCAATCAACTATCCAACCTAAAAACATCATTGTCTAAAATTCCCTGGATGGGTATGCATGAGATTGAGTCCTTTGAATGATCTTTAAAAAAAAACAACACTGTATTTGACATAGTACGCACTCGATGGTAGTTGAAGAATCTTTTATTCTATACGAAGTTCCTGTTATGGAGCATAATTACTATTCCAAAGGAATTAAACATTTGATAGTTAATTCAAGTTTCTCTTGAGTTTTTTTTTTTTTTTGTTAGGCATTGGTAAAACCTCATTGTTTCAGATCTCATTTGAGAATGTAAAACTTTAATCATAGATTGAATTGGTTTGCTTTCATACTCTATAAGAACTCTAATAAAAAGTTCAATGCCAAAACAAGATTGCAGGAGCAATTTTATCCAATTTCTTATAAACTGTTTATTGTTTTCTGTTCTCCATCTTCTAGTGCCCATTTCCAGAGTCATTCTTTTTTTTTTTTCCCCTCATTTTTCTTTCTTGAGTCATCCTTAAAGTATTAAATAGCTTATTTCATTTACACTAAATTTTAGTGGAATCTCTACTTCATACATTTTAAATCGTTCAAGTATAGTATAATTGGTTAAAGAGTTTAGAAAATCTTTTGAAAGATAAAATAATGAGTTTTAACTAATATTTTGCTTCTGTTGTTGGTACTTTCATGGAAGTATGTTTCTTAGTCAAGAAATGAAGTTTTCATATAGAGTTATTTAGAAGAATCTTGAGAGATCTATGATAAATATATTTACGTATTTACTTGTTAGATTTGACAGCATGAGGATGCAGTATTTTCATTTTGATAGAATTTTGTTTAGAAAGTGATGGGTAGGGGAAATCTTAAAATTGCCTTTACTGTTCGGGCTTTGTTTCCTCTCCCTTTTCCAGGTACTGTACCCCGAGATACTTGGATTATGAAGATTTGGAGCGCAAGTACTGGAAGAACTTAACCTTTGTGGCACCTATTTATGGTGCAGACATTAATGGGAGCATATATGATGAGGTATATTTCTATTATAGTGGGTTTTATAAGGTATCATTTCATGTTACTGTTTCCATTACCATTTTAGGTGGTTGAGAAGCAGTTATTTGTTGTGCTTTGTGTGACCCATAACTCTTCATAGGACAAGAGGAAATAAAGACACATCAGGATGATTGCTCCTGCTGCTGGTTTTTAAATTGAAACCAGCTAATTATACAAATACCTGAGACTGTTCAACAGTATGTAGTTATCTGGCTAGTCTTTAAATTACACTCAAAATTTTTAAAAGCAAAAGCATATTATAAAAATACTTGGAAAACAGGAAATATTATTCATAACAGTATCACCTTAAGAAAAAAGTAGTATTAATATGTATTCTTCCTGTAACATGCTTATATTCTCTTTTTTTTACCACTCCCAAATTGTGAGGAATTTTTTTTTTAAATACACTTTGCAGTCTTTCCAGTTATTTTTCATGAGAATGTAATCTGCTTGATATAATATTATCCTTCTTGCCTCCCCCAATACTTAAAATTCTATTAAATTTTTTTCCTTTTGAAACCTGTTTTACATTTTCCATTGTTTTAGTTTGAAAAATTTCTTGCCTACCAAAAAGTTGAAGTAATGCAGTGAACACTGGATGCCTTCATGTGGATTCACGAGTTGTTAATTTTGCCGCATTTGCTTTTTGTTTCTGTGTCACTCTATCTTTGTCTCTCTGTCCCTCTGCTGTAACATTTGAAAGTGAGTTACAAACATGACAGTTCACCCTCAGTTATTTCAGCGTGAACCTTTCAGTTATGAGGCGATTTAAGGTTTATATTGGGCTTCCCTTGTGGCTCAGCTGGTAAGAATCTGCCTGCATTGTGGGAGACCTAGGTTCGATCCCTGGGTTGGGAAGATCCCCTGGAGAAGGGAAAGGCCACTCACTCCAGGATTCTGGCCTAGAATATTCCATGGACTGTATAATCCATGGGGTTGCAAAAAGAGTCGGACTTGACTGAACGACTTTCAACATTTATATAATAGTATCTAATATAGAGACTATTTTCGTAGATCCCTAAGTTTCCCAGTAATGTTCTTTATAAACTGCTTTTTCCCCCATATGAAGGATCCAGTCAAGAATTTCCCTTTATTTATTTATTTTTTTTTAGCAGAATTTTATTTTATTTTATTTTTCCATTTATTTTTATTATTTGGAGGCTAATTACTTTACATTCCCTTTATTTTTTAAAGAATTAATTTATTTTTGGCTGTGCCAGGTCTTCATTGCTATGTAGGGCTTTTTCTAGTTGCAGAGTGGGGGCTGCTCTCTAGTTGTGGTGCATGGGCTTCTCATTGTGGTGGCTTCTCTTGTTGCAGAGCATAGGCTCTAAACAGACAGGCTTCAGTAGTTGGAGCACGCTGGCTCAGTAGTTGTGGCTCGTGGGCCCTAGAGCGTGCAGGCTTCAGTAGTTGCGACTCGCAGGCTCTATGAGCATGGCCTTAGAAGTTGTGGTGCATGGGCTTAGTTGCTCCGTGGCAGGTGAATCTTTCCAGACCAGGGATTGAACTCATGTTCCCTGCATTGGCAGGCAGACTCCTGTCCACTGTGCCACCAGAGAAGTCCGAAAGAACCATTGTTATTTTTGAAAATGGGCTGGGTATTAGATGATACTGTGGAATTACTGATGTCCTGTTCAATGAGATGATGGCATGGTGACTTTGTCATTACTAAAGAGTAAATCAGTAAGAATATACTTGGAGTACAAATGAATCACTTTGCTATACAGCAGAATTTAACACAACATTGTAAATCAAATATACTTCAATTTTTTATAAGGAGGGAAAGAATATACTTTTTTGTATATGTTTATTTATGCATATGTTTTTTAATTTTGTATATGTTTTTATAAATGTTTTTATTTTGTGTCTTCTCTGTGGTTTCTTCCCTATGGTATCCTGGCAAGTTTGCAGGTTTCTGCAAACACACACACACACACAGACACTTACATTAATATATATACACACGCACACAGATACATATATTTTTCCTTATAAATTGAGACTATACACTGAAAAATATATAGGTGAATAACATGTATTCTGGAATTTGTTTTTAAAATATCTCAGGAAATAAAGTGGAATGGATATAGTTGAATAAAGATTGGCGAAGTATTGGTAAATGAAGCTAGATGATGGATACATGATATTTAAAATATGTATGTTTGGGCTCTTACAAGTTAAAAAAGGGAAAACATTCTTTTTCTTTCACCCTTTGGATTTTCACCAGTGTAAGTAACCTCCATATTGAGAATTTATTGTTAAGTTAGTACATACTTATATAGAAAAATTTAAAAATAGAGAAAAATATGAAGAAAAGGTTACTTAAAAGCTTACCAAACAAACATAACCTCTATGATTTCCTTTTGGCCTTTTGTGTTGGTGTATATATATGCTTGCGTGTGTGTTTGTGTTTCCCCACCTCAAAGGCTTTGCTTTAGAAGTATTTTCAGTATTGCTCTCCAGAGGATCATTTCAGTGTATTCTAGCTCCAGCGGTTTCAGATTGTACCTTATATTAAGTCTTTGCTATGTTTTTTGGTATTTCAATTCCAAGTATATTCTTTTTCCCTCCTTTTAAAAAATTGAAGTGTATTTGATTTACAATGTTGTGTTAAATTCTGCTGTAGAGCAAAGTGATTCATTTGTACTCCAAGTATATTCTTATTGATTTATTCTTTAGTAATGACAAATCTCTTTTAAGTTTGCATGTTTTGGTTACTTACCTTTAGGAAAATGGGTGCCACTAGTACTAAATCTTCCTTACAGAAGATGGCATCTTGAAATGGGTGAGGCCAGGCAAATACTGTTGGTATTTTCAGTTGAGGCCCAGAAAAGTTAAATGTTTTCTCAAAGTTACGAGGCTGGTAAGCTGCCAGGTGCTCTTATTCTCCACACCAGTTTTAAGGAAGTAATTATGTAGAGTCAGTCTCACAGCTGTGGAAATGTGTAAAGTTAGGTCTGTGTCACCTACGAATGTCCCCTGAGCTCATGGTTTATTTTGTGTCTTCTCTGTGGTTTCTTCCCTATGTTATCCTGGCAAGTTTTCAGGTTTCTGAAAGGAAGACAGTTGAGGAATCATCTGGATTTTGGGCTGAGAGGTTGCATGTCTTAAGGCTCAAAAATAAAACTTAGTCAAGATTTTTTTCTAACCACACCTCAGGATCATTGAGCTCTTTGTTCCTTTTTTGCAAATATAATTAAGGAGTAGAAACAGCGTATGATTTTCAGAACAGTTGACATAAAGCTGCCCTGGACTAGCTTTTCATATTTGATAGTAAAATAATATAATTGTTGATAGCACAGATGAGGCTGATGGGCTTAGTTTTGTAGTGCTTATTAATTTACTGCTGTGTTTGAAAACCAGTTACACAATGGCATTGCTTCAAGGGAACATTGACTTTAGACTTCAGATTTGAGTAACTTTAGTTATTAAAATTCGATGAACAAAATTCACTGGTTTGTAAACATGCAGTTTTTAAAGCACCCTCATTATTTACAAGTTTTGGAGCCAGAAATCTGTCATTTTGGTAGGACCTACAAGGCATACTGTTTTATGGAATTTCTGTAGGGGTGTTTAGTAACTCCAGAACTGAGCTGACATTTTCAGTGCTTTTGTAGCATAAAGAAAGACATGAGAGATGTTGTGAACTGGTACTGGTAAACAAAACCAATCACACTCAAGACAACTAAATTCAAGCACATGAAAAGTAACTTGTATTTGCCCCCTTGAGGTAGATGGAGAGCAACAAGAGAAAGAGTGCATTAAAGAGAGTAATGAAGAGTGAGTGTAATAATAACTTGTGTCAGGAACATTTGAAGTCATTGCAATGAATGTGCATTGGAAAAAGCTTGTGTGTTTTGCTCTTTCCTATTGTATCTTTGCATTGTTTAACTGCTCAGTTCAATATTTAAATTGTATTGGATGTTGGTTTGTTATGGTTCCTGGCATTATTTTGAAAGGGATTATAGTCATCAAATTGTAGTTCATTTTCCTGCCTGATTTGTAGTTATGGCTATTCCCTTTAATGTTAAAAGAAGGATTCAAAATTCATAACCTTCTGTTGGTGGGGATAGGAGTTCCTAGAGAGGGTGTGGGGAAGGTAAGAGAAACAGTTTGTGTAGTGTGCAAAGGTGAGTAAGGATCCTGGTTCACAGGTAATTCACAAACTTGGGGGGCAGGTGTGGGGTTCCAGGGAGCCCAGAGAGGCACTTTGAGTAGCTTGGTGTAGAAGGAAGATTTTTTTTTTTTTTTGTAGGAGAGATGAGCTTGTCCTAGATGAGCAAGTTCAAGACAGGTAGAGGGAGGGGAGAGAAGAATGGACAGAAGCTAGGTAAATTGGAGGATAAGATTGTACTTAATAATTTGTCTCCCTCTCTTTCTTTTTTTAAAAACTGAATTTGAAGGCTTTTTGGTGAGCTTGGGCTTAAGGAGAGTGAGGCAGACCTGAAGCAGTGGCTGTGGGATCTGAGGGAGAGGATCAGCCTGCCCGGAGATGGGTTGCCGGGGCTTCTCCTTCTCGGATAGTTATCTTGTAGCACCAGGCAAGTCTGTTAAGGAACAAAAAGGGGTGCCGTTGTAGTGTGGATCCAGGTGTGGGTACAACATCGGAATTAGGGGTGAGGGTGTTCGTGAAGGATTGGTTGAGGACAGTCAGTCTTACAGTAAAGGGACTAGGGTCTGGAGATTCCGGGGGAGAAGTCTTGGCCCCTCTTTCATTCCACTGATGCTTTCAGAGCTTGATTTCCTTAGGATATACTTAAAAATCTCAGCACCATGGGCAGTGGCCTCTGGCAGCAGTAACAGTAACATGATTTAAGGAGGTTGCTGTTGTTTAGTTGCTCAGTCATGTCCGACTCTTGTGACCCCATGGACTGTAGCCCACCAGGCTCTTCCGTCCATGGGATTTCCTAGGCAAGAATACTAGAGTGGTTGCCATTTCCTTCTCCAGGGGATCTTCCCGAGCCAGTGATCAAGCCAGTGTCTCCTGCATTGGCAGGTGGATTCTTTTACCACTGAGCCACCAGGGAAGCCCTTAAGGTAGTTACTACTTTTCAAACCAAAATGCCAAGCCTATCAAAGGCATGACATGACAAAGCCCAGTCTTTGGGTGTATGATGAAAAGCCTTGCTTGTCTTTGTAAATAAAGTTTTATTGGAGCATAGCCTTATTGTCAATCTACATATTATATATAACTTTTTTGCACTACAGTGGGAGAGTTGAGTCATTGTGACAGATTGTATGGCCCACAAAAGCTAAGTCCTTTGCAGAAAAGGTTTACTAACTCCTAATATAGAGGCACAATTATTTGCTTTTGGGGAAGGCTTCTCAAAACTTAAGATATAGATAAAATTCTGGATGTTTTTAGTTATGACTATGTTGATATCTTGACTATGACTATATTTATATTGATTATGTTAAGATCCTGAAATGAAATTTGGTAATGTCAGGGACCTTCTGTAAGTAAAGAAGTTCCTGAACTTAGAAATAGAGCCTCCTGTGTTTTTGGGTGACCTTTGATGATTCCTTGGAAACAGTAACAGAAACATAAGAGTCCAAAGATCTGAAACTCTTATTTTGGTTATATTTTACTGAAGACTGGTATACTGATAAAGAAAGTTTTAATTAGGAAATTCCCTGGTGGTCCAGTGGTTAGGACTCCGTGCTTTCACTGCCACAGGTCTGTGTTCGATCCCTGGCTGGGGAACTAAGATCCTGCAAACTGTGCAGCATGGAAGGAAAAAGAAAAAGTTTTAATTAACCTTTGTGCACTGTTCAATTAAAAAAATTAGTTCTCTGTTTATAGAAACATGGCAGTCACTTCACGAAACAAACACAAAAGCAACAGATAAAGAGAAAAGATGAACAGGGGGAGAAAGGTGCTGTAACTATGTGGGATGATTCAGCTTGACTAAGGGACGTTAAAATAAACCCGTATCTGAAGGGAAAAAAAGAAGATATAATATTTCTGGGATAGCCAATAGCCATACTTCCACAGGCGTTTGAAGACAGAGTGCATCTCTTTGTTTTGTATGTGAGGGCTAAGACTAGGCATCAACATTTTTCACGAACATTAGTACAGTGACAGTAAGTCATTCAGACTTGTGTTCTGTGCTCATTTGGGCTGCATTTCTAACATTATCTATCGTATGTACAGTAGTGATTCTCTTATTGATGATCATTGTTCATTAAATTGAGGTTTAAAAATGAAGTTCAACATACTTTGCTTAAGCTGGCTATTATCTTCTTGATAACACTAGAAGGATCTCCAATAGTATTAATCTGTTTTCAAGAGTCTTTGCAAGGTTTTCCCTTGGTTGAGTGGTGATAGACACTTCCTTCCCTAAGCCTCACCTGTCTTCTCCATCATCTAGGCTTTCTGATTTGAATACTTCATTCATATCCTAACAGGCATTGCTGTCAGCAGTGGCCCCTTTGAGATGATGTTTTTCACAGTAGTGCACCAGCAAGGTTCCTACCTTACAGGAGTTTAGCCTTCTTTGGATGCCTAATGTCTAGGTACTTCTTTCTTTTGAATAACCCTGTGGGATGACATGGCATTATGATTGACTGTTTCCCTTGTGGGGAACTGTCTTTGATGATAGTTTTCAGCAGTTCATTGAAGGAAGATAGCACATCTCACTGTGAGGGGAGGCCACTTCACCTGTGACCCATGGCTTGCACTGTTTTGTCACTGTTCTCCCAGTCTTGCTTTGAAACTCACCTGCTTTGCTGACATCAGGTTCCTCCACTTTGCAGCTGCCTTGGGCTTCCCCGGTGGCTCAGTGGTAAAGAATCCGCCTGTGATGTGCGTTTGACCCCTGGGTCAGGACAATCCCCTGGAGGCGGAATGGCAACCCACTCCAGTATTCTTGCTTGGGAAATCCCGTGGACAGAGGAGCCTGGCGGCTGCAGTCCATGGGATCACAGAGAGTCAGACATGGCTGAGCGACTGAGCGTCATATCTTTGAAGGTGTCTGTCGTCTTCTTCTGTACCAGCCTGGTACTCAGCGGCCTCCTACACTGAGAATGACTTATCAGTCTACTGCCCAGGGAGTTTCTCTAGTTTTTCATTTATGGTGTTGGTACAAGTAACACAGTTCAGCTTCCCAGGAGCAACTTGGCTATGTCGTGAGGTGCGGACATGCTGAGATCACGTCTTACGCACTTCCCTCCAGCACTGCGTGCCATCACCTTCAACTCTCTCTATGCTCACTTTTTTCTTCTCAGGTTTTTCCACATTTGAAGAACACATTTTCACCAGTAGTGCTTGGAAGATGATAGCAGTGATGCCCAGTGCATTTATGCTAGGCACAGAGCATAATCCTTTGGGACAAGAACTGAGATACAACTGAACTGCCGTCTGTGTTACCTTACATAGCTTTGTATGCAACTGAAAGCTTTCTGCTGGTGGATGTTCACAGGTCATTATAGAGTTTTTGATTTGGTCAGTGAATTTAGGGTAAAAAAAATACGTTAATACAGCAGATATTTGGAAAATGAGGACAGACAGTGAAGGATACTTGCATTATTTCTGTTTCTTTCACATAAACTCTGAGTCCAGTGATGGCAGGTATCATTTCTCAATAGACTCTCTTGTAACATCTGCTTCTAAGAACGCACCTAAATAATAGTAGGTTTGATGTGTACATGACATTGGTAAAATAGCCTGAGGCCAGATCATGGAGTTTTCTGAAATTTTTTTGGTTATCACTCTCTACATCTTGAAGAACTGTTTGAGAATATTTAATAGGGAAAGGGTAGGATCAGAATCATGCTTTAGAAAGTGTGATCATATAATGGCTTACAAGAGGAACTGGTCATAGCAAGAGACTTGGAGAATGCTTTTAGGAAGGGGGAAAGAGGGTGGGGTCAGAGTGATCTTGACCCCAGAGTGGTCATGATCCCCAGTGGGTGTTTTTCTGAACCAACTGAGATAGTAGTTCTCAAATTTTGGGCTTTTCAGCACTTATTTATACTTTTAATAATTTATTATGGACCTCAAAGAGCTGTTGTTTATGTGGGTTGTATCTATCCTTGTTTATTGTATTAGAAATTAAAACTGAGAAGGTTTAAAAATATTTAAATCATTAAAAATAATCTGTTATGTAATATTCATATTTTTCTAAAAAAAGTGACTATATTTTCTTTCCTAAACACAAAATTTAGTGAGAGAAGTGGCATTTTTTTATGGGTTTTTCAAGTCACTAGTGTCTCAGGGTTGATAGTCGCTTAGTCACATCTAAGCAACTGTCCTCTTTGTGGCCCATGGACCGTGTAGCTTGCCAGGCTCCTCTGTCCATGCAGTTCTCACTAATATCTATCTTAAATAGAACCCCTCTTCCAGAATCTTGTATCTGCTTTTTGCATTTAATCTGCTGTGATATCATGTAGCCTTCTGCACATTCTACCTTACACAGATGGGAGAATGAGAGTGAAAAAGGAGAATAATGTCTTGGTATAGTTGTGATAGTGGCTTTGATGTCACAGACCCAGTGGTCCTTGGACAACATTGTGAAAACCTCTGCTGTAAGATATTTAACAGGAGATTCCTTCTCTTATCTCATTCTATGTAAATGATGCAGGCGTCCTGAGGCAAGATAACAGTTTTCCATACTTGTTTATAGACCTTCAGGTCACTCTGTCCCTGACATGAACCGCAGAGATCTAATTACATTACGGGACAGTAGTTCTCCAACAAGAAGACATGGACTTATTTGGGGGAGCATTAAGCCATAAATTCTGGCATAGAACTCTGGCAAAATTTTTTAAGCAAAAAATGGGCTTGGGGTGTAAACTCAAGTTTCTGCATCTTAAGACGTATAACATATTTTAAACTGTGTTTGTAAGATTTTCCTTTCATATTAACTTGCTAGTCTATTACTTTTGTCATCCATGTATTTATTAATAGATAATTGATAGAAAATTCAAAGTTGTTTGAAAAATACAGTGACAAACCTTAAAAAGACAAAAAAATATATCTTTTACTGCATATTTCTTCATGAGAGCTGGGGAATTTTTTCTTTTTTTTTTTTGCTATGGATGTAATGGATAGATGGGTGTGTGTGTGTGCCCTCTTTCTAGTTTCCCATTTATGTTTTCTTTATAGTCTATGATTATAAATGCATAAGTTTTTTAGGTAAAAATTACCTTTTTGTTAATACAAGTATTATAAAAATGATGAAAAGCATTAAATGACAGAGAAAATTGAAATCACTCATAATCCTGGCATTCAGAAAAAGAGCTGTCAAAGAGTTTAGTGTCTTCCCTTCCAATGCTTTTTCCTCGTTTAGTGCTCAGTAGTTTTATTTTTTGAGCAGGTGTGGTATCATGGTAAATACAGTTTGGTTTTGTCTCTTCTCCCTCTCATTTTAACACATAGTGAATGCTTTGCCATGATTACACATGTTCTTCAATGGGATGATTTAACATTCATTGTATCTCTCATTTTTATTGGTAGGATGATTTTCTTGAGCAGGGGAAGCAGATAAATCTAAGGTGGAGAGGGACATTGGGGGCCACAGAGCAAGGAGGGTATGACAGTTCCTGGGGTTAGGGTAGGGTTAGCCCATGATGCACTGAGGGGTGACCAGATCATCACTAGCCCAGGAAGCTCTTTAACCTCTGTTAGCCCACTGGTAACAGAGGCACTTTGCCACCAACTCTGTCTCATTTCCTGCCTTTTCTCCACAGAAAAACAGAAGGCTGTATTGAATAGCATAGAATATTTGACCTATTTACTTATATTATAATCCATGTCTGCCATCCCTTGCTGTGACTTTCAGGAAAACTGTTGTTGCCTTAGAGTCTGTAAAGGGAAAAGATTGAATTAACAGCTCTCTGAGGTTCCTCTCAGCTTAAACATGTTTGCTTTATTTTAAGTAACATTTCTTCAAGAAGGTGAACCAAAGTCTTAGATAAGGACTTTTTTGAGTTCTAGATTTGTTTTATATTAGAATTTTGTCAAGAACCCCTTTAGAAGAAATCCACTGGCTGAAGCATAGGAATCTTTTTATACTAAGATTTTAGTGTTACTGGCATTTAACCTTGCAGATGACTCTTATCTTCCTGAAGTTCAGTTGAGTTCATTTGCTGAGTCATGTCCAACTCTTTGCTACCCCATGGACTGCGGCACACCAGGCTTCCCTGTCCATCACCAAATCCTGGAGCTTGCTCAAACTCATGTCCATAGACTCCATGATGCCATCCACCATTTCATCCTCTGTTGTCTCCTTCTCCTGCCTTCAGTCTTTCCCAGCATCAGGGTCTTTTCCAATGAGTCAGTTCTTCGCATCAGGTGGCCAAAGTATTGGAGTTTCAGCTTCAGCAGCAGTCCTTCTAATGAATATTCAGAACTGATCTCCTTTAGGATGGACTGGTTGGATCTCCTTGTAGTCCAAGGGATTCTTTTTTTTTTAAATTAGTTGGAGGCTAATTATTTTACAATATTGTAGTGGGTTTTGTCATACATTGACATGAATCAGCCATGGAGTTACATGTATTCCCCATCCCGATCCCCCCTCCCTCCTCCCTCTCCACCCGATCCCTCTGGGTCTTCCCAGTGCACCAGGCCCGAGCACTTGTCTCATGCATCCAACCTGGGCTGGTGATCTGTTTCCCTATAGATAATATACATGCTGTTCTCTCAAAACATCCCACCCTCGTCTTCTCCCACAGAGTCCAAAAGTCTGTTCTGTACATCTGTGTCTCTTAATTTCTGTTTTGCATATAGGGTTATCATTACCATCTTTCTAAATTCCATATATATGTGTTAGTATGCTGTAATGTTCTTTATCTTTCTGGCTTACTTCACTCTGTATAATGGGCTCCAGTTTCATCCATCTCATTAGAACTGATTCAAATGAATTCTTTTTAATGGCTGAGTAATATTCCATGGTGTATATGTACCACAGCTTCCTTATCCATTCATCTGCTGATGGGCATCTAGGTTGCTTCCATGTCCTGGCTATTATAAACAGTGCTGTGATGAACATTGGGTGCACGTGTCTCTTTCAGATCTGGTTTCCTCAGTGTGTATGCCCAGCAGTGGGATTGCTGGGTCATATGGCAGTTCTATTTCCAGTTTTTTAAGAAATCTCCACAGTGTTCTCCATAGTGGCTGTACTAGTTTGCATTCCCACCAACAGTGTAAGAGGGTTCCCTTTTCTCCACACCCTCTCCAGCATTTACTGCTTGTAGACTTTTGGATAGCAGCCATCCTGACTGGCATGTAATGGTACTCATTGTGGTTTTGATTTGCATTTCTCTGATAATGAGTGATGTTGAGCATCTTTTCATGTGTTTGTTAGCCATCTGTATGTCTTCTTTGGAGAAATGTCTGTTTAGTTCTTTGGCCCATTTTTTGATTGGGTCATTTATTTTTCTGGAATTGAGCTTCAGGAGTTGCTTGTATATTTTTGAGATTAATCCTTTGTCTGTTGCTTCGTTTGCTATTATTTTTCTCCCAATCTGAGGGCTGTCTTTTCACCTTGCTTATAGTTTCCTTTGTTGTGCAAAAGTTTTTAAGTTTCATTAGGTCCCATTTGTTTATTTTTGCTTTTATTTCCAATATTCTGGGAGGTGGGTCATAGAGGATCCTGCTGTGGTTTATGTCGGAGAGTGTTTTGCCTATGTTCTCCTCTAGGAGTTTTATAGTTTCTGGTCTTACATTTAGATCTTTAATCCATTTTGAGTTTATTTTTGTGTATGGTGTTAGATAGTGTTCTAGTTTCATTCTTTTACAAGTGGTTGACCAGTTTTCCCAGCACCACTTGTTAAAGAGGTTGTCTTTTTTCCATTGTATATCCTTGCCTCCTTTGTCAAAGATAAGGTGTGAGATGAGTTCAATTGTGCGGTAGTTTGAGCATTCTTTGGCATTGCCTTTCTTTGGGATTGGAATGAAAGCTGACTTTTTCCAGTCGTGTGGCCACTGCTGAGTTTTCCAAATTTGCTGGCATATTGAGAGCAGCACTTTCACAGTGTCATCTTCTAGGATTTGAAATAGTTCAGCTGGAATTCCATCACCTCCATTAGCTTTGTAGTGATGCTTCCTAAGGCCCACTTGACTTCACACTCCAGGATATCTGGCTCTAGGTGAGTGATCACACCATTGTGGTTATCTGGGTCATTAAGATCTTTTTTGTATAGTTCTGTGTATTCTTACCACCTCTTAATACCATTTGCTTCTGTTAGGTCCATACCATTTCTGTCCTTTATTGTGCCCATCTTTGCATCAGATGTTCCCTTGGTGTCTCTAATTTTCTTGAAGAGATCTCTAGACTTTCCCATTCTTTTGTTTTCCTCTGTTTCTTTGCACTGATCACTGAGGAAGGCTTTCTTATCTCTCCTTGCTATTCTTTGGAACTCTGCATTCAGATGGGTATATCTTTGCTTTTCTCCTTTGCCTTTAGCTTCTCTTCTTTTCACAGCTCTTTGTAAGGCCTCCTCAGACAACCATTTTACAATCATTTTGCCTTTTTGCGTTTCTTTTTCTTGGGGATGGTCTTGATCACTGCCTCTTTACAATGTCACGAACCTGCCGTGGGGTGGCTTAAATATGTTCATCCACCAGATGGTGCTGTTGGACAACAAATTTTTCTAAGGCTGCAGATTTCTAAAATATTAAATATTTTAAGTAAAATATTTAAACTGAGTCACCAGTGTCCTTTCCATTTTGTATTTTTATCATGTTAGGATATGATTTATCCTGAAATAAGGAATATTTTGAAGCCAAAACACTAGCTGTATGTGATTTTTTCACATCCAAGGGAAAATACTGTCATTCTAGACATGCTTTCATGCTAAGAGAGAGCTATTGGCCTTGGATTGTAACTTTTAGATTTTCATTCTGTGTAATAAAGCTTCTATTCAATCAGAACTCATTATCTGCCAGCATATTATGGCTGATATTTAGTGAATGAAGTCTTAGCCTGATGATCTCAAGTTATGCCATCCAGACGGGGTTGGGTGGGGTGTTGTAATAGTACTTCTATTCATTTGTCACATTGCATGTAGAATGTTCCATCAATTCTGGAAGCTGTATTTTCAGAGGAGTATTGTTAGAGAACTGTTGATAGAAGAAGATTTTGCTGAGATGCCGGCTGACTTCAGAGTACATGACTGCTGACCCGAAGTGTCTGTCTTGCACATGAGAGGGTTAGGCGGGATCACTGTGGGGAAAAGCGGTTTTGGCTGTGGAAGTGCTAAATTGATAGAGACACACATGAGTCCCAAATAGAGTTCCATGCCTGAGGGGGAAAAGGGTGACAAGTCTGGCTGAGATGGAGAGTTTGGGTAGTTGTTTGCCCTTGCCAGCTTCTTAGCATTGGTTTCTCAAAATAAATCACCACCTGTCCGTGGGATTTTGGGGTCACTGGGGCAGTTAGAGTCATGAGTTCCAGGAGTATGATTCTAATTATGTTCTAAATAAAACAGGATTTTTTTAAAAAAAGAGATATCACTAAAATTATAAAATGATTTTATCTTGTTTCTAGGTTTATACATTTAATTTTTAAAAAAATTATGTTTCATATGTTCTAAATGAGAAAATGTATTTAATATCTAGGCAAATTATTAGTATTTTCTTTTTCGTTGAAGGAATAATGTTGAGCTTATGTATATGATCTAGATTTTTTCATTATGAGTAATGAAAATGAGACCGTTGGCAATATCTTAAGTTTTTTTTCTTCATGTAGAATAAAAGGGTGTTATTTGAGCCCTCTGCCAGGTGTTATTTGAGTGTGTTAAATCTAAAATTGCTTTAAGTGTGAAGCAGCATTGAGGAAGAAATGAAGTAAGGTGGAAAAAACAGCTAGAAGAAACAGGAAAAAGTAGATAAAAGTAGGAATAGGGAGAAACAGGATATATTCTCTATGTTAATTGTAATTTTCCTGGCATAAATAGTTGTAAAGAGGCTCAAGCCCAGTCCACACTTTGGTACCTTTCAAAAGCTAAGTGGCTTAACTACTTCTTTAGTAGGATCACATTAACATCACAGACTCTGATAATATTACTTTCTTACTCGGATCCACCAGAGAATGGGACAAGTTGGGGACCTGTGCATTTGGTTACTAAGGAGATGTATTAGAACATTATTTTACTGTCAGCAGTAGTTCAGTTCAGTTGCTCAGTCATGTCTGACTCTTTGCAGCCCCATGGACTGCGGCACAGCCAGGCTTCCCTGTCCATCACCGAATCCCGGAGCTTACTCAAACTCATGTCTGTCGAGTCGGTGATGCCATCCAACGATCTCATCCTCTGTCATCCCCTCCTCCTGCCTTGAATCTTTCCCAGCATCAGGGTCTTTTCCAATGAGTCAGTTCTTCACATCAGGTGGCCAAAGTATTAGAGTTTCAGCTTTAGCAGCAGTCCTTCCAAGGAATATTCAGAACTGATCTCCTTTAGGATGGACTGGTTGGATCTCCTTGTAGTCCAAGGGATTCTCAAGAGTTTTCTCCAGCACCACAGTTTAAAAGCATCAGTTCTTTGGTGCTCAGCTTTCTTTATAGTCCACCTCTCATATCCATACATTAATATTGGAAAAACCATAGCTTTGACTAGACGGACCTTTGTCAGCCAAGTAATGTCTCTGCTTTTTAATATGCTGTCTAGGTTGGTCATAACTTCCTTCCAAGGAGGAAGCATCTTTTAATTTCATGGCCGTAATCACCATCTCCAGTGATTTTGGAGCCCAAGAAAATAAAGTCTCTCATTGTTTCCATTGTTTACCCATCTATTTGCCATGGAGTGATGGGACCGGATGTCATGATCTTAGTTTTCTGAACGTTGAGCTTTAAGCCAACTTTTTCACTCTCCTCTTTCACTTTCATCAAGAGGCTCTTTAGTTCTTTGCTTTCTGCCATAAGGGTGGTTTCATCTGCATATCTGAGGTTACTGATATTTCTCCCAGAAATCTTGATTCCACTTTGTGCTTCATCCACCCCAGCATTTCTCATGATGTACTCTGCATACACATTAAATAAGCAGGGTGACAATATGCAACCTCGACGTACTCCTTTCTAGATTTGGAATCAGTCTGTTGTTCCATGTCCAGTTCTAACTGTTGCTTGTTGATTTCTCAGGAGGCAGGTCAGGTTGTCTGGTATTCCCATCTCTTGAAGAATTTTCCAGTTTGTTGTGATTCACACAGTCAAAGGCTTTGGCATAGTCAATAAAGCAGAAATAGATGTTTTGTGGAACTCTTTTGCTTTTTTGATGATCCAATGGTTGTTGGTAATTTGATTTCTGGTTCCTCTGCCTTTTCTAAATCTAGCTCGAACATCTGGAAGTTCACAGTTGACTTACTGTCAAAGCCTTGTTTGGAGAATTTTGAGCATTACTTTGCTAGTGTGTGAGATGAGTTCAATTGTGCGGTAGTTTGAGCATTCTTTGGCATTGCCTTTCTTTGGGATTGGAATGAAAACAGACCTTTCCCAGTCCTGTGGCCACTGCTGAGTTTTCCAAATGTGTTGGCATGTTGAGTGCAGCACTTTCACAGCATCATCTTTCAGGATTTGAAATAGCTCAACTGGAATTCCATCACCTCTACAAGCTTTGTTGTAGTGATGCTTCCTAAGGCCTACTTGACTTCACATTCCAGGATGTCTGGCTCTAGGTGAGTGATCATACCATCATAGTTATCTGGGTCATGAAGATCTTTTTTGTATAGTTCTTCTCTGTATTCTTGCCACCTCCTTTTAATAGCTTCTGCTTCTATTAGGTTCTTGCCATTTCTGTCCTTTATTGTGCCCATCTTTGTATGAAGTGTTCCCTTGGTATCTCTAATTTTCTTGAAGAGATCTCTAGACTTTCCCATTCTATTGTTTTCCTCTGTTTCTTTGCATTGATCACTGAGGAAGGCTTTCTTATCTCTCCTTGCTATTCTTTGGAACTCTGCCTTCAAATCGGTATATCTTTCCTTTTATTCTTTGCCTTTTGCATAAGGCAAAGGAGTCAGTAGTAGAGATGTTAACATAAACGGCAAACTAATTGTTTAGTTTTCATAAAAATTTGAGGCAGGTAGTCTAGGTCCATGTTGCTCCTGTGATGTCATCAGAGACATGCACTCCTAGCAGTCACTTGTGCCACCTTCACTATGACGTACTTACCCTCGTGCTCTTGTGGTAGCTGCTCATTGTGTCTGAATGTCTGATGAGGGGGAAGGGCTCGGGATTTGAGCCTGCTCAGACAGCCTCCTCAAAGCCTTTCTCCTGGAACTCCTGCCCAGTTATTACCAGTTAGATCTCACTGGCCAGAACCATGCGTAACTAGCCTTGGCTGTAACTACTTTGTTCTTTCAATTCACTGAGGTTCTATTAGTAAGAAGGTAAAAATAGATACTATGAACTTAGGCAGTCTCTGTTGTATTAACACAATGATTTTGAAGTACTGTGTTACACTGCAGTATAATACACTTTCAAGAGTTGAATTAGACAAAGGGCTTAGTAGTCTATAAAATATGAATGAAAGTGAAAGTGTTAGTTGCTCAGTTGTGTCTGACTCTTTGCAAACCTATGGACTGTAGCCACCAGGCTCCTCTGTCCATGGGCTTCTCTAGGCAAGAATGCTGGAGTGGGTTGCCATTTCCTTCTCCCGGGGATCTTCCCAACCCAGGTCTTCAGCACTGCAGGCAGATTTACTCTCTGAGCCACCTTGGAAGCCTTAGTCTAGAAAATATGAATACATCAGTAAAAATTGTAGCGTTTTAAATTTCCTATATTTACAAAGAAATTGTTAGGGTCTTTGGGTTTGCAATTTCACTATTTTCTTAAATGTTGAGATAATTGATCCTTTTTAAAGGAGAACAAGGCTTTTATGGTTCAGATTCCTTTTAGGATTTTCTGCAAGAGTCATGTGTAGATGTGTAAAATAAAGTCAACAAGTTCTATTTATTATTTCTGTAAGTTTCTTTTTTCTTTTTTTTTTTTTAATACATGTCTGAGTGAATCCATGAATCTTGCTCTTGGCCTCATGCAGTTTTTTTCAAATCATCTTTTTGATTGGTAGTCCTTAAAAAAATAGAAAAGTAGCAAATATAATCACCAAATTATTAACTTTCCCTTCCAATCACTGGGGGATTGAGGGAAGTCTTTCCCTCCTTGATTATAGAGAAGTTTAGAATTGATTTTCTGGCTCATCGATTCGCTGTGAGGCTTCAGGCACAGTAATGCCAGCTCGGGTTGGAGTTTTCCATTGTCACCCTTGAATTCTGGTCACACAGTAGTGAGCTGTGAGATCTTGGGTGAGTTACCTGACTTCTCCTGGGGCAGCTGTCTCATCTATAAAATGGCACTAATAATAGATCATAGTTCTATTTATCACCTCATAGGGTAAAATGAGATGAATAAGTAAAACACGTAGGGCAAGCCCTGCTCAATATTATGTACTGAATAACAGCTGCAACTGGCGGCAACATTAAAGCAAAATGGGACAAAAGTCCTGAAGCCCTAATGAAATGTTCACTAGCTGATTCTGACCAAGAGAATTGTGAAGAATGCTGTTCTGCAATATTCATTTACTTAGAAGTCCAACCCAGAGCCCAGCAGTTTATTCTTTCTGCCGTCTGTCGAAGCCTGTCATGTCAGAGCAATGAAGGATGTTTGTTTAGGGGTTACTACCAAAGAAAATGTACCTGCTCTTTTCATGAGTTACACTGCTATCCTCTTGTCAGTAAGACAGGGTAGGGCAGAAATGGTACCGTGGAGTGTGACTCAGGAGATGTTCTCTTTTTCATGACTTTTTCTTTATCATATTTTTAGAATGTATTATCTCATTTTATTTGTGAAACTTACATTTTAAAGCACAGTGATACATTGAGAACCCCAAACCCATCATGCAATCCCATAGCTAAAACATTACTGTTGTGCTGCTCATGGGATGCTCTTTCTACAGTTCTTTGCTATCCCACCCCATCGCCACGAGTAGCCCGAACTTTGTGTTTGGTATCTTGCCTGAAAAAAACCCAAAAAGCACATTTTGTTGTTGTTGTTGAAGTATAGTTGGTTTACAATGTTTTTTTAGTTTCAGGTGTGCAGCAGAGTGATTCAGTTATACATGTACATGTATCTATTCTTCTTCAAATTCTTTTGCACTTAGGTGGTTACAGAATACTGAGCAGAGTTTCCTGTGCTACACAGTAGGTCCTTGTTGGTTGTCTGTTTTATTGATAAATATAGCACTGTGTACATGTCAATCCCAAACTTCCTAATTACCTCTCCCACCCACCCTTGCCCTCTAGTAACCATAAGTTTGTTCTCTAAGTCTCTGAATCTGTTTGTGTTTTGTAACTAAGTTCATTTGTATCATTTTTTTAAAGATTCCACATATAAATGGTACTGTATATTTGTCTTTCTCAGTCTTACTTCACTCAGTATGACAGTCTGTAAGTCCATCCATGTTGCTGCAAATAAGATTTTATTCTTTTTAATGGCTGAGTAATATTCTATTTTATATATGTATGACATTTTAGAAAATAATTGTTTAAATCTAGTTTTGACTGTGCTGGGTCTGTGTTGCTGTGCGTGTGGGCTTTCTCTAGTTGCAGGGAGAGGGGCTTGCCCTCTGCTTGTGGTACGTGGGCTTCTCACTGTGGTGGCTTTTCTTGTTGTGAAGCGTGGGTTCTTGGTGCACGGGCTTCAGTAATTGTGGCACGTGAGCTCAGTCGTTGTGGCTCCTGGGCTCTAGAGCACAAGCTCAGTAGTTGTGCGTGGGCTTAGTTGCTCTAGGGCATGGCGGATCTTTCCTGATCAGGTAACCCGTGTCTCCTGGATTGGCAGGCAGATTCTTTATCAGGGAACCGCCAGGGACGCCCCCACATCTTCTTTATCTATTCCTCTGTTGATGGACGTCTAGATTGCTTCCATGTCTTGGCTGTTGTAAACAGTGCTGCAATGAACATGGGGGTGCATGTATCCTTTTGGACCATGTTTTTCTCAGATGTATGCCAAGGAGTGGGATTGCAGGATCATCTGGTAGCTCTGTTTTTAGACAGACGCATATTTGTAAACAACATATTTGGCTTATTTTTGACTGTATTAAAAGTATAGTATCACTTTATTAGTCTTCTGAGACTATCCCAAACACTAAGTTTTCTGAGTTTATTCATATTATTTGTGAGCTATTGTTCAGTCATTTCCATTGCTTAATGGCATTCCATTTTGTGAATATAGATTTTATTTTTTATTATCCTGTCGGGATATTTTCTTTCTTCTTAAAATAAACATTGCTGCTATAAACCCATTCCTGTATATGATTCTGGTGTACTATATACAGGTTCTCTGAAGCACTTATCTAGGAATGAAAGTGCTGCCTCAGAGAGTATTCAGCTTGGTCAGATACTGTTGTCTTGTTTCTCAAAGACTTTGTAGCAAAGTCTCCTCTTGCACTGTATAAGAGCTTTACTGAGGTATAACTTACATACCACAAAATCCACCCATGTTGAATATGTAATTCAGTGATTTTTGTGTAACCCTTACCACCAGTCCAGGTTTAGAACACTTCTGTCACCTTCAAAAGTTTCCTCATGCTGACAATATTCATCACTTGATCCTGTTCATTTTATTACTTACCAACCTTTGACTTTGTAAGTCTTGTGGCTTTAAAATATCTTGTTTGTGAATTTGCCTTTCTCTGACTATAAATGACTTAGAATATCTTGTCTTGTCTTTGTTGATCATTTGTGTTTCTTGTTTTTTCTACTTCTTATTTTCCTATTAGATTGTTTGATTTTTTTTCTTATTATTTGGAGTTTTTAATGTATTCTGGATACCAAAACCATACCAGTTACATTTGTGGAATTATTTGCTTATTTGCTTCAATTTCATCTTGATCTTCCCAGACTTTTTTGTTTCTTTCATTTCCTCCCCCCACCCTCTCTATGTGTGTGAGTGAGAGACAGAGGTAACAGGTTAATTTTAATTCTGCCACCTGAAGCTATATAATGGTGTATCAGATTCATGGAACTGTTGTACACATTCAGTAAAGTGACAATGGTGCAATACCACAGTATCTCAGAATCAGGAGTATACAGTTTTGAATTGTTTAAACACAATCCACAGTCTTAAAAATAAAATCAGAAACCATCCACAGTTATATAATTGTCAATTAAACGTTACACACTTAATAGTTGATATGATAGTCAATATCTAGTAGGAAATGTTGAAAGCAATTTTAGAGTCTCAGCGTGTTGTACTCCCAACATTCCTGTCGGGAATGTTTCTTGAATAGATATGTGACTGGCCAAAGATGGGTACAAACAGGACAAGAACAAGTAAAGTTCTACCACGATTTCAGTAGTGCTCACTGTTTTCTTTGTCAGTTAAAAGTGAACAGCAAGAATTACAAACTTTACATATATACAAGGCATGCTGTAAAAGGATGTTTGTTTACAGACATGTAAGAGTACTTTGTAACTATTGTGATAAAATAACGTATAAAGATAAATAGCAAAAACAGTAATCAACTGTGAACTTGCAAAATCAGTTCCCTATTTTATATTACATGAAATAAAAACAGTTTTAGTTTTCTTGAACCTCTTATCTAGAAATACTTGAAAAGGAATACAGACAGATTATTATTTTTACCCTTGGACATGGCTATAAAAATAGTTAGAAAAGAAAACAAACCAAGGGGATTTCTCTGGTGCTCCAGTGGTTAGGAATCTGCCTTGCAATTTGGAGGATGCAGGTTTGATCCCTGGTCTGGGAATTAGGATCCCACATGCCGCAGAGCAGCTAAGTCTGTACCCCCACAACTAGAGAATCCATGTGCCACAACGGAAGATCCCTCATGATGCAACTAAGACCTGATGCAGCCTTATAAATAAAATAAATCTTTAAGGGGAAAAGAAAACCAGCAACCAAGAATACTGGAATGCCTGAGTCCAGAATGAACCCAGATATTTGGCCATATAGAACATTATTGACTTCAAGAGTAGGAATAATAATGAAGGCTTTATAAGCAGTTTTTAATCAGTCAATATAAGAGGCATTTTGATGTTTTTGCCACCAGAAAACAAAAGCTGTAGTGTCACTAAAGTTCTGAGAAGTCTGTTTTATATAGCTTCAACTCAGTTGGAAGTGTATTTTTATTTATATTTATTTAAGGTAAACTAAAATTGACATCAAATATTTTTAGAGATGGTATTTATAGTGTCTTAATGAACAGAGATTTAAATTTTAATATAATTGGTTTCATCGATGTTCTCTTTTAGTGACTTTATTTAGTTTTGTATTTTTCTCACTCCTGGGACTCTGAATACATGAACTATAGACATTCTGTCCTAAGTATTGCTTAACTTTAGTTTTCAGATTCTTCATCTCATCTCTCTGTGCTGTACTGTGTGTTCATGTCTTAAATTTTCCCTTCTGGGTAGGTACTTCTCTTGTTTAATCCTTTCAGTCCGTTTTTAGTTTAATAATGATACATTAAATGAAATGATATATCAATGATATACTAGTAAAATGCTGTATTTCATTTCTAGAAGTCTACCTTGTCTTTGTGATTCCATTTTTAAATTTTTTTAAGCATTTCAAGTTTTTTAGCATCTGAAAATTCTGATACCAGCAGTCCTTGGGGTGGGGAAGGGCCAGTTGCTTTTGCTAGCTTTCTCCCATGAGGTCTTACCTCCCTGTATTTGTGGTGATCTTCAGTTTTATGCTTTGGCTTGATCCTAATTTGTGGAAAATTTGTAAGTCAAAATGGAGGGTGCTTTTCTCCCAGAAGGATTGGAGTTGTGTTTGCCTTGAACCAGAGACTTAAATAACTTCAAGGTCTCAATGGTCCAGACTCAAGGGAGGGGTCCCAAGCTCTCTGTAATCTTTTATTTGATTAAGCATTTCTCTTCTTTTCTTCTCTACATTCCTTCTTGTCATACTCATAGTTACATTTTTAAAGCGAGAGTCTTTTTTTTTTATTACTGTGTAGTACTTTTTGTTGCAGACATTTTTTGTTTCTTCAAAACTTGCTCTACATTGGTTATTGACTAGACTTTCAGAAAAAAAAGAAAGCACTGCTGTAAAATTGTAGGTATTTTGGTGTATAAAAATGCAAAAAGGAAAAGAGGTCTGTTTTTAAAGTAAAAAGTTTGGAGAATGTGAGATATTTTCATGGAAAGGAAGAAGCAAAAAGAGCTATCATGTCACACATTGTAATTAACTTTAAAGCAAAATGAATTTTACATGAGTCTAATTTTATTATTGTGTAAAGATCCTAAGGAAACCCTCTATTTTAAATGTGACCAAAGCTCTCATTTTAGTTGTTGAAAGATTCAGTTTTCCCACATTACTGTGTGAAATTGATTGAATTTTGAAGTCTTTAAAACAACCAAGTTTTATTTTTCTTTCCTCATGTGCATTACCTTTGAAACTTCAAGGACTTATTACAGCCTTATGAATTGGTGGCAGTAATTTACATTAGCCTATCTTTAAAGTAAGTGGAAATTTGGAAGATAGTCTTCTGTTTGGATCATGTTACTCTAGTAAATGTTAGCTGGGCTGCAGTAAGGGTCATAGAAAGGGATGGTGAGAGCCAAATGAGGACAAGTGTAATCTTGTAAAAAGTACTGAATAAAAATATCTGAAAACTTTAGTGGGAACCTTTAATAATTTCTTTTAGTATTTTCTCAGAGTTTTATAACACCTGGGAGATGACTCTTTTCTCCTTTGAATGATTGGCTTTTTTAATGAAATTATTTTCATAAATTTATATATTTTTCAGAAATTTTTGGGGGGTCACTTTGGGTCCAGCTTAGAGCTGGGCATGTGGCAGTGAAACTCAGGAGAGAGATGAAGGCTCAAAGCATTGTTTGGAAAGAGCTGCGTGGGGATAATGTTGCAGGTGCTGAGGATTATGGTAGGTGGGGTGGGGAAGAGAAACATGTGGGCTGGATGTGGACTTTGTTGAGGAAAGATGTTAATGTCTTATGTAAACAAGGTCCTGTGATCAAGTAACATTTGGAAATGTAGAGTTAAAGCAAAGTTAAATAGGCTTCCTTACAGCATGACCTCTTAGAAACTTCAGAGTACCTGCTGGCACTGTGACTTTATAAGAGGAGAAGAAAAGGAAACCAATATTTTTTGACCATAGCCTCTTGTAGGAATAATGTTCATTAGAAATATTTTAGGGAGAACTAGTTTGCTGTGATTTTTGCATTGTTTCTCTGTATTAGATGGGAGGGCTCCTTACTGGTTTGGTTTCTAATGTGGCATGTTGCTTCCCTGTCCTGCTTCGATTTCCCAGTGACCTAGCATAATCACTGTAGAGCATTCTAGATGCTCATAGTCCCAAAAAGAAGGAGCTCCTTGGCCTGGATGTGCCCTGTGTTCCGTGACCCAGGCCCAGAGCTCAAGGGTGTGAACTCAGACTTAGCACGGTCTCTCTATGTAGGTTTATAGAGGCATTGTTCATGCTAATGCCAGTTTGAGGGTACTTACTTCCTCTCTGAAGTCCAGAACCTGATCCTCAAACAGATCCTGAGTGGCTATGGTAATGAAAATTTAGGAGTTCTTTCATATTACTGTCTGATTCTTGTTAGATTGATGATATAGAGATTGAAAAGAAGGATCCTTGATAAACTTCTCATTTACACATATGTGTGCAAATTATGGTCCAGTGGTGAATTATTTCAGTAAACCAGACAGAGATAGGGCAAATAGACACACAGAACAGGGCATGCCTCGAATGCACTGGGTTATTGGGGTGAAGGGAAATGGGGACCAGGGGGAAACATTTGCTCAGTGGACGTCAGGTGAGTTGCAAAGACTGCTCAAACACCTGCTGGACATTGTATGGAAGAGCTTTATTCGAGGGGATGGAATCTGGGAAGAGGCATTTGTCTGTGAACTTGTGTTGGTGTATAGACTTTCTGAAGAGACTTGATGGCTTTAAGCTTTGAGTGATTTGGCAGATTCCAGCCTGTCATTGTGTTGCTTGTTTGTAGCTGGTGTCTTTCTGGAGACTGCTTTTACACTAAATCAATTCTGTCCCCAACCCTTCTAATAAAAGTGAAGCAACTTTTATTAGAAGCTTTGCCAGTGTTTGTGTAGGGTGACTGTATGCCTAGGTGGGAAGAATGTAGCAGTTTTATATGTTTGCCTGTCATAAATTTTAGCTCCTTGGATCTTTGTTGATTTTTAGTGCTGAGAGAAGAGGATGGTATATTGCATTTTAACATGATCGAACTGAAAGCATGGAATTTCTAAGTGAAGGCCTATAGTCAGATAGATTCAGGCTTATCTTTGCCACCCACTGCTCTAGGAGTACTAGGTTTTCCATTTGTTCACTTGGGTATGACATTGCTTATGTTACAGGATTATTTTGAGTAGATGTAGTGTACACGTATGTGCAGTATAATGAGATAGACTGTGGTGTCATACTTCTCCCAAGTGGCAAATAAGATGTCCTCCTTGTCTGAATCTCTGAAGGAGACCTGGTGCTCTTTAGAGTTTGAGTAGAACCTGTCCTAGGCAGCTAGTGAGTTCAGTCAGTAGCAGAGAGCAGACGTTGGAGAAGGAATTTGGAAACACTAGGATTTATTCTCAGCCCCTTGTTATACCTGTTATGCTTAATATTTTAATAACCTCTTTTATTGAAATTATGTGACTTTATTTTAGCAAAAGAAATTAAGTTTTAACATCATGGCAACCTTGGCCCTTCCCAGAAGAAACTGATGCCAACATATTATTAATATTTGCCCATTAATGGGAAGAATTTCAGTAGTGAATTTCATAGGACCTTTTTTTTTTTCTATCACTTTATCACGTGTTTGACTTTTGTTTTGTTTCCAGTAAGATTTACTGGAGAATAGTGGAAACATTTATTTTGTCACTTCTAAGATATAAGAAGTTTTATTTTCAAAAGATTTTTATGTCCTTTAGCCTGTTTAGTCCTCTGAGCAGCTCTGGGTGGGTACCTCATGCTTTCACAAAGAAAGAATGGGAGCTCTGGAAATCACAGTGATTTTTGCCCTCGGCAGTGGCAGAGCTGGAGCCATAATCTGGGTCATCTGCCATTATTCTTTCTTCTCTTCCCTCATCCCTTTAGACCCATAGGTCTAGTTATGTCAAGGGATTCAGCCTAAGTTATTTCTGAAAGGTAATATCAGTCAGAAACAAAGATGAGACTTCTTCAAATGTAGGAATTTCAGAAGAATAGTTTGTTCCTAAATTTGCAAGCTCATTCAATTTAAAAATGATTTCTATAATATGGTGCTCATTTATTACTTCAGATTCATTGCCTCAATAATGACTTTTAAATAGGAGGACTCTATTATTAGAGTGATTGGACTAAAGTCTGATTGGACTAGGGTTAAGAGATTGCATCACTATAAATAGAGTTAGATAAAATATTTTACATAATTTGAACTTTTATGAGGTCTCATAAGTTGGGACCTAGGATCTTTTCTAAAAGGATACTTAACTTTGAACAATTTCCAAATAGTAAGCTTCCTGCTGTGGGTTTTAAGTTATAGAATGGCTGTCTTGGGGAGTTTTGGAATTACATGATTTCCCCCGATACTTTTCAGTTATATTACCTGAGGCAGAGCTTCATTAACTGCCCCATCAACAATTTTCCTGACCCAAAAGCACAGTAAGTATGATCAGTACATTGATTATATTATCATCTAAAGACTATAATGAAAACAGAACAATAAGGAAAATACTAGGCATGGTTATCTGTGAGGCCTTGGCATAATTACCAGGGAGGGCCTTTTTGGTATACATAAATAAATTTAATGTCTGTCTTTGATAGTATCATGAGGGGGTTGAACTGGACTTAAAGACACTGCCATTTCATCGTGATTGCAAAAAAAGTAGGTCCTATCACTGATATTTAGTATTTTATTATGAGAAAAGTTTACGAGAAAAATAGTAAAAATTGTAAACAGTTGTGAATTAGAGTGCATTAATAAGTGATTGGTAAGTTTTAATAAAACTAGAATCTTTTCTTGTCATTTTAACTTTTATCCCAGTGACTCAACTTTTTCTGTCTCTGTTACCAGCCATATTGTGTTCTTGTTATAAAACTACATTATTCCAACAATTTTACCAAAGTTTGGATAAATATTTTTAGCTGTTATTCTTTGTTTAAAATTCCCTGTCCGCATAAGAGGTAGATATTTAGTTGAAGAAGCAGTAAAAGCACAATGATCTGTGACTTAGAATAGTGCTAAGGATTTTTCCAAAATTAGAGTTGGGTTTTCAGGAAATGATGTATCACATGCCAGAATTGAATGGGGCTGAAAGAGGAATGACAGAAGATACATTTTGTTAGTGGTATCCTGATATGATGTCTGATGTTTAATGACTTAAGTAATGTGCAAATAAACAAGCTAAAAACCAGAAAACCCCCCAAACTAAATGGTGTTCCAAAGATGGAAAGCATGCTGCAGATCATATGCTTTGAATCAATGATGTTTTATTTTTTACTAACAGCTGATGGGAGTAGGTCCTTAATTCTCTGTCATTTGGGATAATTTTATACTAATATTTATATAGAACCACATTTTGCTGGTATTAATCTTGGATCATTAATCATGGATCTGTATAAATATATATATGTGTGTGTGTATGTGCCTTGGATACTTATTGCTTTATTTTTTTTAATTTCTAAGCGAGTTAAAATATACAGTATAGTAATTTTGGCAGATGATGGTTTGATCAGTAAATGTTACCTTTATGAGTTTATTAATGTTTGTCTTTTCTCCCCCTTCTCTCTCTCCCCTGTTTCTAGGGTGTGGATGAATGGAACATAGCTCGCCTAAACACAGTCTTGGATGTGGTTGAGGAAGAGTGTGGTATTTCTATTGAGGGTGTAAACACCCCTTATCTATATTTTGGCATGTGGAAAACCACATTTGCATGGCACACCGAGGATATGGACCTCTACAGCATTAATTATCTCCACTTTGGAGAGCCCAAGTCTTGGCAAGTTGCATGTTTAATATTTATTTGCTTTGGAATTGAGATCTGAGCAATAGGAACCCATTGAAGATGGTTTTTTCCCCTTTATCTGGCAGATTCAGATTTATATGAGCTGTAAGAAAGTTCTTGACTGTAACAATTAATTATTGCAGAGTCTTCCACTCTGCCTAGGGTTTTGCTCAAAACTATAAAGCTAATGGTGATTTGTATATCTAAATTTTGCCTACAGACCATTTTGTGGGTCATGGATTGATAGGTATTTTAGTCTCAAAGAATTTGGCATCTTGAACTTCTCTGAGCATTTGCTGGAAGGTATGGGGGATGTAAGTTAGGAGTGAAAATTCACTTCCTGGATGTACCTGGTGATTTTCTGGTCTAATCTCTGAATAAATGACAGATTCCATTTAGTATGTGGTGAGTAGAGGGATAGGAGGGATGAATCAGGAGGCCTGTTACCACTTTTTCGGTGGTGGATATGGGGAGAAGAATAAGAATGTGAATGTGTGTTCTTAACTTGCAGTTACCTGTGTCATCTTTCTGAGCAACAATTTTAAGATTTATTTTTCTGTAGAATGCATCATATGGTACCCAGCACACATTTGTGATTGTTAGTCTCTCAGTCACCCTGGAGTTCTTTGTGGTCAGCCAGTTTCGTGTTTGAACTTGTTTTTGTCGGTTTTAGTCTTAGGAAGGGGCTTTCCAGGTGGCGCAGTGGTAAAGAATCCACCTGCCAATGCAGGAGACACGGGTTCAATCCCTGGATTAGGAAGATCCCCTGGAGAAGGAAATGGCAACCCACTGCAGTATTCTTGCTTGGAAAATCACATGGACAGAGAAACCTGGAGGGCTATGTTTCGTGGGGTCACAAGAGTCAGACATGCCTGAGTAACTGAGCACAGTCTTAGGAGAGCTTAAATATCAGTTCTTTTTTTTTTTTTATAATACACATATGTGGAGAATAATTCACAGACAAAAGCATACGAAGTATCAACTTGACAAGCCAGGAAATACTGAATATGCTCTTTCTGCTGGTTGTGAACATGATAGGATGCTCTTCAGGTGCTTGTGTCAGCCCAGTAGCTTTCTTGCCTCCAATTTAAAGGTAATGGCCTCTTTTCAAGTTCTCCTGCTGATCAGGTTTTGAGTGCAATCTATAATTTCTGTCTGCATCTTGCTATTACTTGCCCTTGAGGTTTCATCATTTGGTGAAGTGTGAAGTTGTAAGCTTTCTCCAGCAAATTCAAATACAGCAAAAGTTCATAATGATCAAAAATGACATTTAATCAGCAGGAAAGCTTTAGGTGGAAGGGCAAAGCTCTTAGGACCTAGAAAAGAAATCCAGGCATTTTCTGGTTTGTGATGGAGTTTTATGATCTGAGAAAAATTTAGTGAGAAGCTGTAACTCATTTTTAATAGTGTTTTACTTACACATTTTGTTTGGAAAATTTTTAGCATTCTACTCTCTTAATGGAATAAATAAAATGTAAACATTTTTAATAGGTGGTCTAGGAACTAGACTTTGACAGAATGGGATGGAAAGATGATTTCTTACACAAGTGTTTGTTGAGGACCAGCTTGTGAGCACACGCTCTAGGCATGTGAGTCTCTCGTCTTTCTTCAGCATCATGGTAGAGTCTTTTGGAGTGTCATCCTTCAGTACTTTTGGGAATCGACTTTGAGAGACTCAGAGAAATATTTTAAACAATGTGTAGGCTCCTGGGCAGTTTCTTAGCTGCGTAGTCATTCCCACCATCTTTCTGTTACTCACTTTTATTGTGAGTAAAATAGGCAAAATTAGTAAATTCAGCATCTTGGTGAAATCTATTATATAGGCAACTCTACACTTCCCTTAAGAAATCTGAAGTTAGGGGTTTCCCTGGTGGTCCAGTGGTTAGGACTCTGTGCTTCCACTGCAGGGGGCACAGATTGCGTCCCTGGTTAGGGAACTAAGATCTTGCAAGCCTCATGGTATGGCCAAAAAAAAAAAAAAAAAAAAACCCTGAAAAGTTAGTCGCAAAACTTTTCTGTAGATTTGGAGAAATTCATGACAATCATGACAATGCCTGGGACATTTTAGTATTGGAAGAGTTGAAATGAAGTCTCTGCTTTCTTATTAAGAAAAGTGATTTTTTTCCCCTTCTCTCTTGGGCCAAGACTTAAGTTGTCTCCTAAAGATTGCTTGGGCTTCTTTGGTGGCTCAGATGATAAAGAATCTGCCTGTAATGCAGGAGATGCAGGTTTGCTCCCTGGGTTAGGAAGATCCCCTGGAGAAGGAAATGGTGACCCACTTCAGTATTCTTGCCTGGGAAATTCCATGGATAGAGGAGTCTGGTGGGTTATAGTGCATGGGGTAGCAAAGAGTTGGACACAATGGTGATTAAACAACAACATCAAAGATTTCTTAGAGGAGAATATTCTGTTAGGGATATGACTGATTCTAGAGTCTTATGTCTTTAGAACAGGGCCATGCTGTTCATGAGTGAGGATAAGTACACTGGATTCCAAAGTATTTCTTTCTTTCAGAATATCTCTTTCTCTCTAAATACAGAACATGTATTTTCTGTATTTAGTTATTCTATTCGTTTTTAAGCATATAGACTCCATCATATGCATTAAGAATAGATTTATACTATCACTATTATCTTTAACCTTGGCCATTATTTATAATGGTGAAATAATAAAACATAGCAGTGAATTATGACAGTTAATCTACATTCCATTTTCTAAGATAGCTACTGTAGGAAAAGAGCAATATAAATGACTCTAAGGATATTCCCCAGTAGGCTTATGAATGATTATATTAGCTCGGCATAAATAATTTTGAGTTAAACTTTATTATCGTAAAGTTTCCCTGGTGGCCCAAATGGTAAAGAGTCTGCTTGCAATGCAGGAGACCGAGGTTCGGTCCCTGGGTTGGGAAGATCCCCTGGAGAAGGAAATGGCAACCCACTCCAGTATCCTTGTGTGGAGAATTCTATGGACAAAGGAGCCTGGTGGGTTACAGTCCACGGGGTTGCAAAGAGTAGGACACAGTTGAGCTGCTAACACTTTCACTTTTCTTATTATTAACATTCACCTCAATAACCATCATAATATATTTGAAGTAAGCTTTGAAAGGTGGTAGAAGCATACAAATTCATGTAAATATGGGGAGGTGGGCAGTTGCGTGGCAGACTCAGACTCAAGCAGCAGCAGACAGGGCTCTAGTCCTCACTCTGCTACTGATGTGAGATGTGTGTGGCTTTGGGCACAGAGCTGTACTTCTGTGGACCAATTTCCTCACCTACAAAATGACAAGGCTAATCAGGATGCACTCCAGTGCTCTAATTCTGTAATTTGTGATGAAAAGCACACGGATATTTTTACCCAATGTACAAAACGAGAGGATGCCGAGGTGACATGCAGTTGGGGCGTGTGTGTGCGCACATGCGTGCACATGCCTGTGCCCTCGCTGGTTTCCTTGTCTGGTGTCCTCGGCTTGTTGAGTTGCCTTTAATCTCCTCCAGGGGTGCCCTCTTCATGCCTGACATCTCTGCTCCCGGCAGTGTGTCTTCCTCCTGTCTGATCTCATTGTCTGGTGTTCAGTTTCAGTGACCTTCTCGTCTTCAGTTTTCTCCTAAGACACCAAGCTCTGGTTACAGGTATTACAAAGACTGCCTAAAATTCTCTCCTTACTTCCATGACTGTGCTTGCTACTCTTCTTTGCCCTTGTGTTCCTTAGATTTTGCCTCAAGGCTTTCTGGACCATGTGTTGCCCCATCTTAGACTTCTGTCTTTGCACCTTTCAGGTGCTTGTGACCACTTCTGCTGCCTCTTTCCTGTGTCTGCTTTGAAGTTTTGGGGCTATTTTTTTTCCTTTGAAATTGTCAGCACTTAACACAGGATCTGCCTAGAGGTTTGATGCTTTGTTAAGTAATTCTCATTTTGAATCAGTTCAGTTCAGTCGCTCAGTTGTGTCTGACCCTCTGCAACCCCATGAACCGCAGCACGCCAGGCCTCCATGTCCATCACCAACTCCCAGAGTCCACCCAAACCCCTGTCCATCAAGTAGATGATGCCATCCAACCATCTCATCCTCTGTCGTCCCCTTCTCCTCCTGCCCTCAATCTTTCCCAGCATCAGGGTCTTTTCCAATGAGTCAACTCTTTGCATCAGGTGGCCAAAGCATTGGAGTTTCAGCTTCATCATCAGTCCTTCCAATGAACACCCAGGACTGATCTTCTTTAGGATGGACTGATTGAATCTCCTTGCTGTCCAAGGGACTCTCAAGAGTCTTCTCCAATATCACAGTTCAAAAGCATCAATTCTTTGGTGCTCAGCTTTCTTTATAGTCAAGAGAGTACTAAATTGTTTTGAATCAGTCTGTTCAGGAGCAGACAGGATAATATGTAAAATGTTTTATAAAGATTCTTGACTCCAGTGTAATTATTAAGAACACCAAGCTTCCAGAGATTTCTGAGTAGCTGCTCATAGGCCTGGCTCCAGGTAGAAGCCGTGAGACATGGTTTTCTGGGTACAACATGTAGCAGATTTTGCTGAGTAAGTGTTCATGAACTCAGGTATGTACTGAAGAGATTTTAGAGGAGCTAATGATTTTTTAAAACATTTCTAGCATGAAGGTTTAAGGAAAAAGAGAAAGCTTAAAGTAGGCAGTTGGAAAACTGCTATGGCAGTCAGTGTAGCATATTTATTTTCTTGGAATTAATATTGACTTTGGAGCCAGAAGACCTATTTTAAAAATCCCAGTCTGTCATTTGCCAGCTGAATGACTTAGGGCAAATCACTATACTCCATTCATTATGAATTTCTCTAACTGCCAAACAGAGGCGTGATTTATTCTCTATCTTAATAGGATTGCTTAGAGGGTCCTGGGAAATACTGTGTATAAAGGTGTCTTATAAATTGTAAAAGAACTATTCAAATATTAGTAGTTACTATTGTCTTAATAACTTTATAAAAATAGGTAATTTTTTGGTCATAGTAATTACTTAGAGCCGGAACTTGGCATGATGTGTTTCTGTGTATGATTGAGTGGGACTTTCAAGGGTCAGTAAAATAAAAGTTTTTTTCCCAAGCATCATGTATGATAATGGTTAATTACTGCGAGATACAGAATTTAGATAGTGACTTGAATCTCTGTCTTTGAGAATTTGTGTCCAGATACAGCAAATAAGATATTTTCAGGTTTACTCTGTTGAGCATGAGAGAGGTAGAGTTTAAGGGGACTTGTCTTAAACTATGAAAAGGGGAGAGGAGTTTCTCCTGGGTGTGTTTTGGAAAATTAAGGATGGGCTGAAGCATTTTGGATTTGGCTAAATTTTACTCAGTAAACTGTGCAATTTTGTTAAATGTAGCAATAAGAAAGTGTCAGATTATTCAGTGTAATATATCTTCATTCCTTGCTTTTTATTTAGATTGATTTGTTTAGTGCTGTGTAATATTTTAAGTGCACAGATTTTTGCCCCAGAGTCTTGTGTTTTGAGTTCTGGCATTGCTTTTTACTGAGGATATCACCCAGGGAAATTATTACTTAACCCTATTCCTCCTTTTTTTATTTTATTTTAAAATTTTATTTATTTATTTGATTGCTCTGGTTCTTAGTTATGGCACATGGGATCTTTGATCTTCGTTGCAGCATAAGAGATCTTCAGCTGTGGCATGTGGGATCTTTATAAGTATTTATAAATTGAAGTGTTAATAAAATTAACTGCGTAAGTTATTCTGATCATTTAGGCATATCTATGTTATATATTTTTAGATAATAACATTTTAAAAGGTTTAAAAAATTGAAACTATACCCCCCAAATATGGTATTAATTTTGTACTCAGCTGCTATCTGTATTTGTAGAGAGAGATAACAGGAAGCAAAAATTTTTATTGGTCAAATGGATGATATTTTAGTTAGGCCTCAGCCTGACTTGGAGATAAACGTAGCCACACTGGTGCACACACATACGTCTCTGCAGTCCAGACAGCAAGTCCCAAAGACCCCTGCTTAACATGGAGTCCTCTGAGGAGAGCGTCAGGGAGGTCTGGTGCTTGTGATTTTGAAGGTAAATCTCAACGCATTTTCCTGAAGTGATGAGATGCAGTGTCTTGTCACTCACTGACTGATGACTGTGGGTTCTCATACAGGAACTCTAAACTTGTATTAATTAAGTACTTTTGATACCCCTAATAAGCATAGCAGGAGCTTGTAAATTCCTTCAGGATTCTTATTTCCTTGTAACTACTTTTTCACTTAAAGCCACCACTATCACCACCTACAAGATCTCCAGTAAACCATTTAAATGAAAAGAGACTATTGAATTAAATCCTAACTCTTAGGGAAAAATCAGGTTAGGGTTAGGGTTAGGGTTAGGGTTACCATGTAGTTCATGGAAAACAAGCGTTACTGATGCTAGCCTTGCTAATTACTCTACCAGATATGCCACTGCTATTGCCAAATCGCTTCAGTCGTGTCCGACTCTGTGCGACCCCATAGACGGCAGCCCACCAGGCTCCGCCATCCCTGGGATTCTCCAGGCACGAACACTTCAGTGGGTTGCCAATTTCCTTCTCCAAATATACCAGATATAGTGGTTCACACATGTTACCTAACTTATCTTTATTCCTCTATATTTCTCTTCATCCTCTTCAACTTTTTAGTTTAGAAGCCACTTTGTAGAAAATATATGTTACTTAATATTTGTGTAATAAAATTTTTTCTTTGACTTGAGCATATAGGAAAGCAGCTTTTTTTTTTTTTTTTTTAATTGCACTTCTGCAAGTAGGCTGGCAAATAACTGTTACTTCTATGACACTGAATGTGTTCATTGCTTGTAAGCTTGCTTTGCAAGGTGTAGAGCTTGACTAGGATGATTAAGTATGTTCTCTATCTTTGGTGACTGCAGTTCATTGGTGACTGCAGTTCATTTCATGTGTGCCTTTTTTTGTGTGCCAGGAATTGTGCTAATCAGTTTAAGAAATCATCTCAGGTAAGCCAGACAACAGGTGTTTCGGGTAGGTGTTTTTTTGCCCCACTTTTAAACTAAGGACTCTGAGACTGACTTTCAGAGCCTTAACTTCTTTATCTGGGGGACCAGTGAGTCTTACATCTGGGATTTTAACTTGATTTAATCAAATCTTCCCATTGATTTAAAGTGAAAAGGGAATAGTGAAGATGAAGGAATAGGCAAGAAGAAAGAGTGCTTATGTTTTTTTTTAATAACATCAACTTTCTTTTAATGAAATTTTCTGCAGAACCAAAAGAGAAACCAGCCTCTTACATTTTGGGACAAAACTATGGTGTAAGAGAGATTTTCAGAAGGGTAAAATGTGGCTAGATTCCAATCAAGTGATAATTGATAGCAGTTATTCAGTTGGGAGGACCATTGTAGGTGAGAGTGGGAGAAGCCACTGGCCCAGCTTTATTTGCTTCAGATTTATTCTCTAGATAGCCTTTGGAAATCTGCTTGAAATCAGAAAATCCCACATTTTAGAAAGAATGTGTTTTCCTGTGAGGGTTTTGTCTTCCTTGGGGAATGAGTGATGATTTGTTACTTAAATGTCTATTTACATCCAGTTCCCTCAAATGAAGCTTTGGAAAAAGCCAGTTTGTCCCTGTTGAGAGCTAAGATGCTTTGTTTATCAGACCTTTCCAGCGAGGTCGATGAACCTAGAGCCGTTTTATAGAGTGAGTAAGTCAGGAAGAGAGAAAACAAATATCGTATGTTAAAGTACATACATGGAATCTAGAAAAATGGTACTGATGAACCTGTTTGTAGGGCAGCAGTAGAGATGCAGACATAGAGAACAGATTTGTAAACATGGGGTGGGAGTGGGAAGGAGAGGGTGGAATGAATGGAGAGAGTAGCGGAAACATACACGTTACCATATGTAACGTAGATAGCCAGTGGGAATTTGCTATATGATACAGGGAGCTCAACTTGGTGCAGTGGACAACCTGGAGGGGTGGGATGGGATGGGAGGTGGGAGGGAGGTTCAAGAGGGAGGGGACATATGTATCCCTATGGCTGATTCATGTTGGTGTATGGCAGAAGCCAGCACAACATTGTAAAGCAATTATCCTACAATTAAAAATAAATTGAAAAATAAAAGCCTATCAGATAAGAACTGCCAGGATGAGGACCAGCCTAACTCCTGAAGGCTACAACACAGTCCTCTTTACTCTTTCTCGTACTCCTGGTCAGCTAGTTTTTATACTTCATAGATTTCTTCATGTTATTTGGAATCCTTTTTAATACAGAAAAATATAATAATGTCTGCTTTGAATTTCTTTGGATTGAGAATGTTTTGTTGAAATTGTCTTGGCACCTAGAAATATAAACTAAGAGCCAGGTTAGCCAAAAAGGAGAATTTAGTTGACTCATGCATTCATGAATGGACAGAAACAGCTGGAACCCTTAGAAGTTGCCAGGCTGTATTGGATCCTGGGCCCCACTTCTCCCTGTGTGTTGCCTTCACTTTTCTCCCTGGCTTCTGTATTCCTCCCTGTGTCACCAGGAATGAAAGCTGCACCACTGGGGAGGGACTGTGAATTTTCCTGGCACGGATTCTCTTCCAGTCTCTAGTATAATCACTGAGGCTCAGACCAAGTATCGGAAGGTATTGTGATTGTCCTGGCTTGGTCACAGGTCTGCCTCTGTGGTGGTGAGGGCAGAGACATGAAGAATGGCAGCCCCCATCAGAATTCCATGTTTGTGTGTGGAGGAGAGGGTGGGCGCTATTACCTGAATTTTGCTGCATAACGGGAGTAAAACCCAATGTCTCTTACAGATAACAGGCAAAGAAAAGTCCCAGATAAGTTCAGGTATTTGCTTAAAAATCTTAGGAAGACTGATTCAGTTACCTTAAGGGGCTCTTAATTTATTTCTAAGAGGTTTGAAAAGATGTCCTTTGGGGTATTTTCTTAAGATGAAATAATATATATATTTAGGATATTAAAGTTATTAAAATGTATGCTTGTTTAACTTATTGTAAAAGCATTTCTAGCAATTGATTGGTGACTTTTACTTGAAGCAGAGGCAGTTGACACAGTCTTCTTTATACACTGAACTGAAAACTAAAGAAAATATAGTTTGTAAGTTTCTTTTTCTGACTACTTGAACCAACATTGCTCTCTTTTCTTGTGATTTATATGTTAAATATCTTGACAGTCAGTTTTACCACTTTGTTAAGTCCTGTTCTTTTAGAACTTTTTTTTTCATTGGTTTGTGTGTTTTGGTCTTGTCTCCTCAAGGAGACTTTTGGCTTCTTGAGGGCAGCCCCACGGCACTTTTGTAAGGCTATCACCACAGGCTCACAGACGTGTTTAATTGCTGAAGCAAGGTTTTGGGGGATCTGTTCCCTTGTCTGTCTTATGTGTACAGCACCATGCTGCTGTCAGTCTTTACTGATCTTTTTATAATATTCTCTTTGGTTTCATATGGGTAAGTATTATAAAGTTAACCTATAAAATAATGCCGTCATGTATCCTGTGTGATGCCTTGAATAGAATTAACCTGATACATAGGAAATTTTTAGAGAAGTTAACAAAAAACTGTTAGAAATTTTTAGACATTTTTTTACTACATTTTGATTTTCAGTGATAATAACAGATTTGATAATTTACCAGAGAGAAATCCACAGATAGTACACGCCAAGTTTAATACAACCAATTATTACAAATCCAACCTTCTTTCCTTCCTCCAAGTGACTAATTATTTGCTGGGGCTCCCTGAGTGGTTTCTTTACATGAGGCCTCATGGTTGACACTTCCAGAATATTATTTTATAATGTATATTTCTGAGTGTACATTGCATCTAGTTGTGTGATGTCTGAAATGATCTGACCAGAGACAAAATAGGCCTATTTAACAATTGTCCTTGAAGTGTGGATAAAAAAAGTGAATGTTCTTTGAGAACGTAGTATACATCAACAGGGGCTTGAGTTAGATGGGTTGCTGTCATCATCTTTGCTCCTGTAAGTTACCTCTCAGCCCATTTGAGTGAAGAAGATTAATATAATCTAGGGAATGTCAGGTGTTGGCAGAAACATGTGACCATTTGCTGTCCCTCTTTTCCTAATTTTATTGAGAAATAATTGACATACATCATTCTGTAGGTTTAAAGCATTCAGTGCAGTGGTTTGATTTACATATATTGTGAAGTGATTGCCACAGTCAGTTCAGTTCAGTTCAGTCACTCAGTTGTGTCTGACTCTTTGTGACCCCATGGACTGCAGCTCGCCAGGCCTTCCTGTCTATCACCAATTCCTGGAGTTTACTCAAACTTATGTCTGTTGAGTCGGTGATGCCATCCAACCATCTCATCCTCTGTCATCCCCTTTTCCTTCTGTCTTCAATCTTTCCCAGCGTCAGGGTGTTTTCAGATGAGTCAGCTCTTCACATCAGGTGGCCAAAGTATTGGAGTTTCAGCTTCAACAACAGTCCTTCCAGTGACTATTCAGGACTGATTTCGCTGATGGACTGGTTGGATCTCCTTGCAGTCCAAGCGACTCTCAAGAGTCTTCTCCAACATCACAGTTCAAAAGCATCAATTCTTCAGCACTCAGCTTTCTTTATAGTCCACCTCTCACATCCATACATGACTACTGGAAAAACCATAGCCTTGACTAGACAGAACTTTGTTGACAAAGTAATGTCTCTGCATTTTAATATGCTGTCTAGGTTGGTCATAGCTTTGCTTCCAAGGAGCAAGCATCTTTTAGTTTCATGGCTGCAGTCATCATCTGCTGTGATTTTGGAGCCCCCAAAAATAAAGTCTGTCATTGTTTCCAGTGTTTCCCCATCTATTTGCCATGAAGTGATGGAACCAGATGCCATGATATTTGTTTTCTGAATGTTGAGCTTTAAGCCAACTTTTTCACTCTCATCTTTCACTTTTATCAAGAGGCCCTTTAGTTCTTCTTCACTTTGTGCCATAAGGGTGGTGTCATCTGCATATCTGAGGTTATTGATATTTCTCCCAGAAATCTTGATTCCAGGTTGTGCTTCATCCAGCCTGGCATTTCACGTGATGTACTCTGCATATAAGTTAAATAAGCAGGGTGACAATATACAGCCTTGACACACTCCTTTCCTGATTTGGAACCAGTCTATTGTTCCATGTCCAGTTCTGACTGTTGCTTCTTCACCTGCATACAGATTTCACAGGAGGCAGGTAAAGGTGGTCTGGTATTTCCATCTCTTTAAGGATTTTCCACAGTTTGTTGTGATCCACATAGTCGAAGGCTTAGGCATAGTCAATAAAGCAGAAATAGATGTTTTTGTGAAACTGTCTTGCTTTTTGATGATCCAACAGATGTTGGCAATTTGATCTCTGGTTCCTCTGCCTTTTCTAAAACCAGTTTGAACATCTGGAAGTTCATGGTTCATGTATTGTTGAAGCCTGGCTTGGAAAATTTTGAGCATTACTTTACTAGCGTGTGAGATGAGTGCAGTTGTGCAGTAGTTTGAGCATTCTTTGGTGTTCCCTTTCTTTGGGATTGGAATGGTATCTGACCTTTTCCAGTCCTGTGGCCACTGCTGAGTTTTCCAAATTTGCTGACATATTGAGAACAGCACTTTCACAGCATCATCTTTTAGGATTTGAAATAGCTCAACTGGAATTCCATCACCTCCACTAGCTTGTTCATAGTGATTGCCACAGTAGGTTCAGCTAATATTCATTTTCGCATATAGATACAATAAAAAGAAAAAAGGAAGAAAATTCTTGTTATACTGTAAGGATTAACTCTGTTAACTTTCTTGTATATCATACAGCATTGTTGCTGTAGTCGTCATGTTGTTCATTGCATCCCACGTACTTATTTATCGTATAACTGGAAGTTTGTATCTTTTGACCATTTTCCTCCAATTCCGCCTCTCCTTACCTTCTGCCTCTGGTAACCACAAGTCTGATCTCCTTTTCTCTGACTGGTGTCTTTTTTTTTTTTTGTTTTTAAATCCATCTGTAAATGAATACCTCTTTTTTTTAAATTTAAGGCTGTGTACTTTTTTTTGGTTTGTTTGTTTTGAATATTCCTTGAGTTGTCGTTGGGTAGCTTGGTTGCTTTGGGTAATGTGCACTTTTGAAAGCCTCTCAATTTTCAAAGAGATTTTCAACTGTAAAGTAGCTGTGTAGGTAGTTTTCCCCTTGAAGATTAAACTTCAATCACAGGAAATCTCCTTGAAACTGCTTCAATACTTTGTTGAAGTTAATTGTGTTAAAACTCTGTAAGCCAGTTGTAGTGGAACTCTTTAAGCTAGTGATACTTTTTCTTATGGATGGTATAATTATCCTTTGAATAAATGATTATTTCAAAAGTATACCATCCTCAGAAGATTTCCATATATGGTAAGATTGTTTTTCCTTGGAAAAATACTGGTTTTAGTAAATTTTTGATAGGAACAAATAATTTCTTATGGGCATGTTTTTGTTTATTACCAATTTTTGAAGTTACTATTTTTTTTATTCTTCTTGAAATGGCATTTTGTTTCTGTTATATTAATACTTGATTCTGTAAAACACTGCAGCTGTGTTTGGTGATTTTTGGTTTTGTTTGTTTGTTTCCTGTTTGTTCATTAAATATTTATGGAGTCACCCACCTGTCGAGTACTGGTCTTGGTGCTAGTAATAACATGGTGAATAAGACAGAATGGTCTTCAGGAAACTTACAGTTTATAAGCATAGCTTTTAGTACTCCCACACTCCATTTTATTTTCTAGCAGTAGCATAACACTTGTTCTTAGCAAAATTTTATTGGATTCCAAGTCTTAGGTGAATCAAATTCTCCGAGTATTCATGTGTAAACCAGAAAAAATTTTCCTGTGATGGGTCCTCACTTTAGAAAACACTGGCCTAGCATGAAGGTTCTCAAACTTTCCATAAATGAAAATTTCTTCAGAAGGTCAAATTATATAAAATTGAAAATAAAGGCAGAGATGACCTGCCTGAAATGTGTATCATGAAACTTTCCCTCACCAAGTCCTTCCTTCAGTCACCTTCAGGAAACCCTGATGCCCTGTGGGATGCCACAGAAAACAGGAAATCAGTCATCTAATATTCAAAAACCACATCACTACTGATTGTATTATTTGTTGAGTACTTTGAAGAGATTAGTATTAAAACATAAAGATTTCTTTAATATTGCCTATAGTTGATATCAACTAATACTTTATAATACCTTTTTCTTGATGCAGTTGTCTCACTTATGATGGTCTATACATGTGGCTGCTAGATATTATTTTTTTCTATCTAACTGTTCTGTCAGGAAATGGGCCACAGATGGCATATGGTGAGGCCAAGCTCTGACTGAATTTCTTTTCTCAGGGACTTTTTATCTTGTCCCTTAGGGCCACAGCTCAAACACCTCATCCTGCAGGTCATAGTTAGAGATGCCCAGCTTGTATTTGCAGGTCGAATGCTTAAGTGACACCTCCTTACAAACACATGCATTGTAATTGTTTGTTGTAGCTTGTGTTGCTCAGGAAACCAATTTTGAGACTCGTATGTGTATGCTGGCAGTGTCTAGGATAGTGCTCTGAAAGCAGCCGCTATGGGGAGGGAGGAAGGCAGGACTAGGCAGAAGGGAAAGTTGACTGCCTTCAAACCCGGGGCAGATTCCAGAGGCAGCTCTGGCCCCGACAGGGCCTCAGAGTCCCAAATGGAGGCAAGAGGGCCAGGGCTCAATACTCAGGCTTTGAGCATTCATTGCATATGGGCCAGCATCCCTTCCTTGTCCAGGGAGCATGATCACGGGGAAGGGAACTAGACTCTGGTTGAGTGTCATGTGGGGGCAAGGAGCATCCCTTTGCTGAAAGTGCTGAGGGCCTCATCCAGCAGTCGGGGTGGGGGGTGGTTACCACCAAAGCACCCCTTATAGTCACACTTTCTGTTTCTCACATTCATCTATTTTTATTTAAGAACTGAAAATGAAGTAAGCAGTGTTCTGTTTTCCACAGTTAGCTAATGAGATTTCATAATATAAAATATTAATGCTTAAACTTTAATAAATGAGCAAATGGTGAATCTTGTTAACATCATCAGTAATGTGAAAATGTAACATAATCACACATATAAAAATCTATGGTTGTTCCACCTTCTTTTTGACACAATTAGGAATAGACCTTAATTTAAAAGTATATTGTAAATTACTTCAGAAATATTGAGTTTTGTGAAATATAATTTAGGCACTTTTTTATTCATGAAGCTTTTTGTAACAAGAACCAAAGAAAAGTTTTGAGTAGTGATTTGATGGCTTGTGTTTTGTAATTGCACTTTATTTAAAATGTCATTATCATTTGCCTAGTATATACTATTACTTTAATTTCAAAGATTAGTGATTTTTTTCAATTGTGAATTTTAAAAGTGGGTAATGTAAGAAGGGTAGCTGGGAGAAGTATTCTGTGTGAATACTAGACTTTGGCCTGTTAGCAGGCAGAAAACTTTTACTTCCAAAAGTTGGCTCACTTTGCAGTGATTGCAGTGATCATTGTAAATGGTGTGGGTTTGTCCTTGGGAGGGAAGAGCTTGATAGCCCCTGTCACTTCCTTCCTCTTGGCATCTTGGTGTGACTGATGAGGAAACAGGATTGGGATATGGGGCTGGAGAGCACATCTTGGGCTCTAGACTCAGATCTGGGCTTGGGTACCAGTCTGTCATCGACCTTGCTTAAGAAAATGAATCCCTCTAAGCCTTAGTTTCCTCATCAATAAAATGGAAGTGTTAGAGAATTTCGTTCATAGGATCTTAGCATGAGATTTGGCATATTATAAGTGCTTGATAATGGTAGCTGTCATGAGCGATATAATTTTGTTTATTGCTCAGCTTTTCTTTTCACTCAGCTTTCAACACTTTAGTAACTATTGAAAGTGTAACTTGCTTATGCTCGTAAAAGAAGAAGGGCAATTTAGAGTTGTCTGTCAGAAAACTAATCTTTGGGGACTTGAGCCTGATCTTCATGTGAGATGACAGAGTGAAACAGCAGGAAGAAGAGGAAATATATCCAAAGGAGGGCAGGGCAACTTCACACACAGCCTCCCTCAGGGGAAGGGAGTTAAGGTCTGTGCTATTTCAGGACTGATCTGCCGGAGTGCGGCCTGGACCTGGAAATGGAGCTCCTCTTGGTGGCCCTTGGCGTGGTGAGACTGCCCTTGATGGTTTCCTTAAAGAAATTAGGGGGACCTTGGGGATTATCGGAGAAATGGGAGTTACCCTTTGAGTAGTGCTGGTAAACATTTCTGATGAAAAAGAAAACAACTATTTCTGATGGACTAATGGTCTGAACATATCTTGAAATGAGCAATACAGAGACCAGTTTATAGAGAAAGCCTAAATCAGAGAAATGGATCTAGTACAAATTGAAAAATAGTTTCACCTACTGACAGTTTGAAATGTCAGCCTGATACTATTCAGTTAAAGATAATGTATGTAAATTACAGCCACCAAGATAATATCATTTTAGGTCTATTCTTTGAGTAAACCACCCAAAGATGTGCTTAGAAGGATTATTCTGTTTTCCTTGGCCTTCAGATTAGATCTCTCCCCACTCCAATTCATAAAAGATGCTAATTTTAAACAAAATATCTAATTAGTAAATATCTAATTAGTATGTTACTAGTTTATTAGTGATTCATGGTTTCTTAATGTTAGCAGAACTGTTTGTAATACTCATTATGTCTGAAACAAATACACTGTCCTATAGGTTAAATGAACAATTAGTAATTTCGGCAAACCATTGTGTATGTGTGGGTATGCAATGGTAGACATCTTATATGGTGGTTTTCAATGGATACAGAGAAGTATAAAACACACTTATATCTTCAAATAATTAGGAATTAGTTGCCTAACTGAGCAGTGGTGGCACAGAGTACCCAGTTGTGAAGCAGACACTCACTGTGCTAGGTAAGTTAAAAGGGATAATTTATTTGAAAACTTCTGTGAGGTGATAGGTGTTCTGTTACAGAACACAGTGCCTATCCACACAAAAGTGATTTATTCACACCACACAACAGCTAGCTGTGGAAAGCAGTAGATGATAAACACTATGTGAGAAGTATAATGGAAGGTCTCTGGAAAGTAGGAATGAAGTAGGATTGCCGAGGTTTCCAGTGGTCAAAGAAAGCTTCATGGAGGAGGTGGAATCTGGGCAGGGATTGGGAGGTTGGGTTTTGAAGCAGGAAGGAGGGGGCTGTTTGTGGTGAGAAGTGAGGTCAAAACCCCTGTGAGGGAGGGAATAATTCATAGTCCAGACTGTTGGGAGTGGACTGCTGATATTTGTGGCTGTGGCTAAATTGTGTTTGGGGGTTGGGATCTTGAAAGCCAAGCAGTAAAGAATAAAGGTTTTTATGCTAAGATAGTGATAGGAGGTCTGTAGCTGCCCAAGGAGATAGTTTAGTGACGGTAATGGTCTACTAGGGGCAGACCCAGCCATTTCAATGCCATTTAAGTGGAAATTAGGTCTCCCAGTCTTGCCTACCTACTGTGAGCACACTTTGTCCTTCATAGTCCATGGATTTTCTATGCACTGGAGCCCTGGGTGAGATCCACAGGGGACGAAGAGAAGGGAAGGCAAAATGGGGAGCCCACATTGAAAGTTCAGAGTCCTGGGAGAAAGATTTGATTGAATTAGACATTTGAATGAATTGGGAAATTGAAACTGGTAGAGTTGTCCTGAGTATGCCAGGCTGACCCTGTATTTAGGAAATGAGGTATCGGCTTATATAATTTCTTACCTGTTGTTCTAGTTTCTCACTTTCATGATTTTTTTCTTCTTCCTGTATTCTTCCTCTCCTTCCACATCTTCCATCCTTCCTTCCACATGTTTCATCAGGAACATGGTTCATCATTTGAGAGCCCACAAGTCAGCATACACTTTCTGAGCATCTGCTTTTCTGGTGCTCTATTCCAGAAGAGACACTGGTCCTTGCCCCTAGTGAGTTTGAAGGGAGAGAGGGAGACAGAAAGGTAAAAAAATATTGAATTCTGAGTTCCATGATGGAAGGCTATCTGTTGTGTGGTTGATAGAGTGAAAGGAGGAGTGTGGGTCTCTCCCTGGGGGTGACTCAAGCTGGGCGAGAAAAAGAAGTGGTGGTTTTATTGGCTGGACGGGGATAGTAAGGGTGTACAAAGCCCAGAAGTAGGGGAGGGAAAGTAGTGGAGGTATGAAGTAACAAAGGCACTAGAATGGCTTCTTTGGTAGAGCCAAAGAGCAGGATTTGATTGGGATATTGATCAGTAAATGCAGCTGAAGAGGTGCTAGGACTGCAGCAGGTCTGTGCGCCCTGCAAAAGGCTCAGCTTCTGTCTTTCAGGTAGGTCAGCCATGGAAGACCCAGATCTGTAGTTTGCAGAGATGACTTGGGCACAAGGTGGAGGGTAGGTTTGGAAGGGTACACCACAAAGTGAGGTTCCACCTGTAATGGTCAATTACGCCTTAGTGACCCAAGCTGCATTGAGGAGACACACTCAGTGTGTCTAATTTAAAGAATTTTTGATACATGTATAGTGTATGGCAAAAATCTTTCTGATGATTAACGTCCAGAGAATTTTTACTACGACTCTTTATAGAGATGTGGTGACTATGTGTTGGTCATGTGATTTTTGTCGGAGTTGTGAGGACTAGTTGAAAGACCATGTCAAGGGTATTTTTTATCCTTATATTTATGCTTTTATATACATTTATATTTACTTACATTTTCTGGGAGCAGATGGTTGAATTTCAGACTAACGAACTGTAACTTTGATATCATTTTTTTAGAAGAGTGAATCTGGATATATAAATATAAATATTTCCATGTCCAACCCTTACATGAGTGCATGCCTATGTGTGTATACATGTGCATGTCTTAGCATGTATGTTATGCTTGTCTGTGGTATGTGTGTGTGTGTGTGTGTCCCCTTCTCTGGGTATATTTGATAGTGTAAACCAGGGATTAAACATTGTTAAGAAGTGACTACTGTATAAATATGTTGAGTGATTATCATTTAGTTATGCTAAAATTTTTATCTTCCAATTCAGTTGGAATACTTTTGTTAAAAGTGCCTTAAGCAACAGGATATATGGTTGAATTTTCTTTTAGAGAATTGCCTAGTTACATCGGATCCAATTAAGTTTTGCATGTGTTATCAGTGGCATTAAAGGCAACCAAGTGTGGTGTTAAGTAAAATGAGAAAAGTTATTTTAGTAAAAACCTAACTTGTACTTAATATATCTTGAGCTAGTAAACAGCAAATGTAGGTCTGAAGAATAACATATTTTTATTTAAAACATGAAATGATCATTTAACTTAAGATTATTAATTTAAAATTTGTTAGTAAGTTCACAGTAAACAAATTCAAGTATTTAACTTTTTAAAACACCAAACTAGAAATGAGTGCTACTTGAAGAATTTCTGTTCTCCAAGGATGTACAATTCCTTTTTTCAAACAGGGATCCTACTTGGACTCTGGCAGTGAGAGCACCGAGTCCTAACTGCTGGACTGCCAGGGAATTCCCAACGATTCTTTTTCTATATATCAAGATTTTAAAAGTCACATAATTGTGAAATAAATAAAAGCAACCTTTTTGTGGCTGGTAAACTTTTATTTAAAAACTATTTGAAAAGTACAATATTCTTAGAAAGGTTTGGTGGAGATACAAACATTGCTGTAATAATTTTATTTTCTATCCTGCTTGTCAGTAAATATTTAAGTTTTCTTTTAAAAAATTTTTTAAAAAAGGTTTTTAAAAAAGAACTCTGCTTAAAAACAAAGGCCCAACTAATCAACTTTGAAACAAAAAACATAAAACCCAAAATAGCCCTGGATTACTATGGTGTTGTGAGTGTTACAAGGGAGGTTCTAATCTCCATGTTGTGGCCAGGTGCCGCCTTGTCCAAGCAGTTTGTTGGCTTGGGGCCTTTGTTCTCTAATGTGTAAAATGTGGTTGGAATGGTGATCTGGGGCATTGAAATAGATAATTTAAGTTTATTTTTCCTCTGATTAGTGTTCAAGAGTTACAACTCTATGTTTGATTCTCTAATATCTGCTTAGTTAATCTATGTGGAGTTTGGGGTTGACTTTTTTTTTGCATGAAATTATTTAGAAATAGACAGCCTTTGGATACGAGCTGAACAATTACAAACCTAAAGTTGTTATTTGTGTTTAAAATTTTAGGTATGCAATACCCCCGGAACATGGAAAACGACTGGAAAGACTAGCTCAAGGTAAACTTGCTATTTGTTATCTAGATGACAGGTTCTTTGTTTCTGAGGTATTTTTACAGTGTAGAATGTCACTATGTTAATTTTCTTTTCAAGTTATTGGCTTCTAAGTATTTTTCTCATTGAGTAATTTTAATTTTTTTCACATTGTGTGCAGAATTTTTCCATATTGCATAATCATCATGATTATTTTAGTTTGCTGCTTTGTTTTTTGTCAACTGATTGCACTTAACCTATTTTAGTTATTTCCAGTTTTTTTCTCCTTTATATAATGTACGTAACATCACTGTGTCAATAAAATTTTTATTTCCTTTAGTTGTACCATTGAGATAAATTCCGAGAAGTACTGATACTGGATCTTGGGCTCTAGGATGTTTTATGGGTACTTTTCATGTTGTCATATCATTTCACCAAATGTTTGTGTTAAATCCCCCTCCCCTGGGCCTGAGAGTGCTTGTAGTGTGAAGGTGAATGTTTCCAGGTGACTGGACAGGCATAATATTGTATGCATGCTTAGACTAGTAAAATTAAGCATACTTTACTGGAACTTGAAATTTGTTTTTTTTTTAAGACTTTGTCCATCGTTGTTTTCGTTTGTTCTTCTAGTTTTATTGAGATGCACTTGACATACAACATATTATAAGTTTAAGCTGTTCAGCATAATGATTTGACTTGCATCATGAAATGATTGTCACAGTAGGTTTCGTGAGCATCCATTATCTCATACACATACAAAAATAAATAGAAAAACATCTCCCCTAATGATGAAAATTCTGCTTTCACATATAACACACAGCAGTGTTAATTATATTTATCATGTTATTTATTACATTTTTAGTACTTATAATTAGAAGTTTGTACCTTTTGACTACCCTCATCCAGTTGTGCCTCCCTTGACCTTGTCCATCTTCTTCTTCTCTCACTTTTTAAAACAGTTTTAGCTGCTGTTTTAATTAATTTTTAAAAATTAATTAAAATTAAAATTAATTTAATTTACTGGAATATAGTTGCTTTACAATTTGTGTTAGTTCCTGCTGTATTGCAAAGTGAATCAGCTATAGGTATACATATAGCCCCTCTCTTTTGGATTGCCTTCCCATTTAGGTCACCACAGAGATTGAGTAGAGTTCCCTGTGCTATATAGTAGGTTCTCATTACCTGTCCATCTACCACTATATCTACTACTGTGGGCAAGAATCCCTTAGAAGAAGTGGAGTGGCCATCATAGTCAAGAAAAGACTCTGAAATGCAGTACTTGCATGCAATCTCAAAAACACAGAATGATCTGTGTTCATTTCCAAGGCAAACCATTTAATATCACAGTAATCCAAGTCTATGTCTGGACTAGTAATGCTGAAGAAGCTGAAGTTAAACGGTTCTATGAAGACCTATAAGACCTTCTAGAACTAACACCCAAAAAAGATGTCCTTTTCATTATAGGGGACTGGAATGCAAAAGTAGGAAATCAAGAGATACCTGGAGTAACAGGCAAATTTGGCCTTGGAGTACAAAACAAAGTGGGGCAAAGGCGAACAGATTTTGCCAAGAGAACACACTGGTCATAGCAAACACCCTTTTCCAACAACACAAGAGAAGACTCTACACATGGACATCACCAGATGGTCAATACCAGAATCAGATTGATTATATTTTTTGCGGCCAAAGATGGAGAAGCTCTATACAGTCAGCAAAAACAAGACTGGGAACTGACTGTGGCTTAGATCATGAACTCCTTATTGTCAAATTCAGACTTAAATTGAAGAAAGTAGGGATAACCACTAGACCATTCAGGTATGAACTAAATGAAATCCCTTATGATTATACAGTGGAAGTGAGAAATAGATTCAAGGGATTAAATCTGATAGAGTGCCTGAAGAACTATGGATGGAGTTTCATGACATTGTACAGGAGGCAGTGAGGGAGACCATCCCTAAGGAAAAGAAATGCAAAGAGGCAAAATGGTTGTCTGAGGAGACCTTTACAAATAGCTGAGAAAAGAAGAGAAGCGAAAAGTAAAGGAGAAAAGGAAAGATACACCCATTTGAATGCAGAATTCCAAAGAATAGCAAGGAGAGATAAGAAAGCCTTCCTTAGTGATCAGTGGAAAGAAACAGAGGAAAACAATAGAATGGGAAAGTCTAGAGATCTCTTCAAGAAAATTAGAGATACCAAGGGAACATTTCATGCAAAGATGGGCTCAATAAAGGACAGAAATGGTATGGACCTAACAGAAGCAAACAATATTAAGAAGAGGTGGCAAGAATACACAGAAAAACAATACAAAAAAGATCTTCATGACCCAGATCACCATGATGGTGTGATCACTCACCTAGAACCAGATATCCTGGAATGCGAAGTCATTTGTGCCTTAGGAAGCATCACTATGAACAAAGCTAGTGGAGGTGATGGAATTCCACTTGAGCTATTTCAGATCCTAAAAGATGATGCTGTTAAAATGTTGCACTCAACATGCCAGGAAATTTTGAAAACTCAGCAGTGGCCACAGGACTGGAAAAGGTCACTCTTCATTCCAATCCCAAAGAAAGGCAATGCCAAAGAATGTTCAAACTACCACAGAATTGAATTCATCTCACACACTAGCAAAGCAGTGCTCAAAATTCTCCAAACTAGGCTTCAATAGTACGTGAACCGTGAAGTTCCAGATGTTCAAACTGGATTTAGAAAAGGCAGAGAACCAGAGATCAAATTACCAATACCCACTGAATCATCGAAAAAGCAAGAGTTCCAGAAAAACATCTACTTCTGCTTTATTGACTATACCAAAGCCCTTGACTGTGTGGATCACAATAAACTATGGAAAATTCTGAAAGGAATGGGAATACCAGACCACCTGACCTGCCTCCTGAGAAATCTGTATGCAGGTCAAGAAGCAACAGTTACATGGAACATGGAACATGTTGGACATGGAACAACAGACTGGTTCCAGATCGGGAAAGAGTACTTCAAGGTTGTATATTGTCACCTTGCCTCTTTAACTTATATGCAGAGTATATCATGAGAAATGCTGGGCTGGATGAAGCACAAGCTGGAATCAAGATTGCTGGGAGAAATATCAATAACCTCAGACATGCAGATGAAACCACCCTTATGGCAGAAAGAGAAGGAGAACTACAGAGCCTCTAGATGAAAGTGAGAAAGGAGAGTGAAAAAGCTGGGCTTAAAACTCAGCGTTCAAAAAACTAAGATCATGGCATCTGGTCCCCATCACTTCATGGCAATAGATGGGGAAACAATGGAAACAGTGACAGACTTTATTTTTTTGGACTCCAAAATCACTGCAGATGGTGACTTCAGCCATGAAATTAAAAGATGCTTGCTCCTTGGAAGCAAAGCTATGACCAACCTAGACAGTATATTAAAAAGCAGAGGGATTACTTTGCCAACAAAGGTCTGTCTAGTCAAAGCTATAGTTTTTCCAGTAGTCATGTATGGATGTGAGAGTTGGACTGTAAAGAAAGCTGAACGCAGAAGGATTGGTGCTTTTGAACTGTGGAGTTGGAGAAAACTCTTGAGAGTCCCTTGGACTGCAAAGAGATCTAACCATTCCATCCTAAAGGAAATCAGTCCTAAATATTCATTGGAAGGACTGATGTTGAAGCTGCAACTCCAATACTTTGTCCACATGATGTGAAGAGCTGATTCATTTGAAAAGACCTTGATGCTGGGAAAGATTGAAGGCAGGTAGGAGAACGGAATGACAGAGGATGAGATGGTTGGATGGCATCACCGACTAGATGAACATGAGTTTAAATAAGGTGTTGGTGATGGACAGGGAAGCCTGGCATTCTACAGTCCATGGGGTCGCAAAGAGTCGGAAATGACTGAGCGACTGAACTGAGCTTGTCCAGATTCTTAAGGGCCAGATTGAGCCAGTCTTTTGGAATTTCTATCAGTTACTTTCACTCTGTGCCCACTTGTATCTACTGAGAGTGCCGTTTACTTTTATTCCTTGCCTTAAAGATATGCCAGGCAACCTTGCTCTCATTTCTCTCACAAGGGGGAGAATCATATTCACCCCCTGCCACCCCCTTCTTCTGTTTTACTAGCCACCCTAACTAAGGATGATGTAGACTACTAGTGACTTATCCAGAGGAAAGTGGAGTTCCGTTGAGTGACAACTAAAGATAAGACATTCTGCCTTTATTCTCAATTTAATCCTCAGGGAGCACTGTTCTTTCAATCAGGTGCCAATCTAAGATTCATTGGTATGTTAGGTTTGCCTTCTAGTAGAAAAGGAACTTTATCCCTGCATTATGTATGCTTTCATTTAATAATAAAATGGGGACACTGACTTGACAGCTCTGAACAGATATTGTTAATGACATCTAAAAGTTGCTTTCCTCCAAATTATGGAAGAGTATTAGAAAGAATAGTTAGGGTATCATGTTTGTTAAAAGCATTATTATAATTTTGGCAGGCTAATAACTATAAAGCCTTAGTGTTTTTATAATGTAATACATTACAGTAATAATGGCAATGTAATTGTAATCTTGAACTTCGTTAGGGACTATTTTCATGAATATTAAGTGGATGGATCCTGGTTCTGGATAATAGATTGTAGCACAGCTTAGAAAATGATTACCATAATCCTTAAATACACAGGCAGTGAACTTTGTGCTAAATCTATATGCTGTGGACTCTTCTGTTCTCTGTGATAATTATTCTACCATTTTCTGTTAACCTCACTGCCCCAGAACTTTTAAAATGGAGCAATGTAAACTTTGCGGTATGGAATCACATGTTAAATTTTTGCTATAAACTGTCTGTATACACTTTAATATAAACTGCCTGAAAATGACATTCCAGAAATATGGATGCCATTAGCTTAATCAGTAAGAGATTAATAAACTTGAAGGTTGAAAAGGAACTTTAAACTCAATTGCGTGTTTATTGAAAATTTTTTGCAGCATTATTTTGAGAAATATTCAGGGGAAAGACCCTATAAGACATGGAGGATTTCTATTTCCTGAGCAGATGCCAGCCAAATTAATTGAATTCTGCTAAATAATTAAAATGATAAAATAATGCAGTAAATGTGAGGGAGCCATATAGGATGTCTAGGTCAAGGCAGCACTTGATACAATATGAAAAGCAGCCTCGGATATTTTCCATTATCTTGTCTGCACATCATAATTATCACAGTTGCCTTTTATGCATGAATGCTTTTGTCTTTGGTTTCTATTGAAATCTTGATTGACGGTGGCACCTGCAAATATTTTATCTGAAAGATGTTGGATCTGCATCTAATAAAGCCAGGAGTTTGATTTTGCCCTTCAGTTGCTTTCTCATTTATACAGTTTTTTTCTATTATCATGTAGATATAAATGTAATAAAAAATCTCAAGTGAATTGTTGCAATTTTTATACTTGTTTGCCTATAATGCCATTGCATTCTTTCCAGTTTTTGACCTGATACAATTGAATGGGAAGTAAAAAGGAGACTAGAGATATACTCATATCATGAATGACAGTTTTGAAGATTTTCAGTTTTCAGAATGTCTAAATCTCATTTATTTTAAGAAATAAGACAATATCTTAGTGGTTCTATTAAGTTAAGCAAAATATGGATTAAAGTAAATTGGGAGCAGCTGATTTGTGTGTGTGTGTGACTTTTTCATTGGTCTCTCATTGTGAATAAAGTGTTAATAGTTTTTAAAAAGTTAAAGAGGACTCACTTCGGTCAAAATTTTGGTTACTGGAAAAAGAATATGTGAGTTAGGATTTTGTGCAGCAGAGTTTTTAAGTGTGAATGATTAGCAGGAATTTTGTTTTAAGTGACAGTGTGGTAGAGTTCAGCATACTGGTTCTTTTGGAGTCTTATAGTTACTTGTAGCAAGTGTTTTTGTTTTTACCTGTTAAAGTGACACTCAATAAAAAGGAATGGATGAATCATTGTTATGAGGGATTCATTTAGTTCAAGTTTGTTTAAGCAGTCAATTTTGGTGTGTGTGCATGTTTAAATGACTAGTCATCTTGAGTTTAAGCCTGTGAAACAGAGTCTTAGCCTGATTAGCAGGGATCCCTGTTCCAGCAGGAGGGCATGGCAACTCACTCCAGTATGCTTGCCTGAAGAATCTACATGGACAGGGAAGCCTGGCGAACTACAGTCCATGGGGTCGCAAAGAGCTGGACACAATTGAGCAACTAAGTACATTCTGTTCAAGGAGATGGACAAACGGTCTGTGGGTTGGATGCAGGCAGCTTGTGGACTCTCCAAAATTATATTCAAAATTGGGCATATATGTGGATTTCTGGGAAGTTAACCCACATCAGATCCATCAAGATGGTTTGGTCCAAAAGGGATTATGAACCACTGCTGTCTAAAGACTAGGAGAGTAGCAATAAATAACAAGTCATTTAAATTCTATAAATGTTCCAAATTGACCCTTTTTCATGCCTCTGACTTGAAATTAGGAAAATGAACTTTTATCAGCTCTCAAAATGATAAATACGCAATTCCTGTAAACATTTATTTACATGATGGCCTGAAAATATTACATTAAAATGCTTGGTTTTGAAAGTCTAATAAATTAAATACCCCTGATTGTGAACAATCAATTTTAAGTGACTCCATAAGACATAAAAAATGAAGAAGTCCAGTGATATATCCTCTGCCTTCATTCCTAACTCATGCTTTAGGCATGGAGATCAATGTGTGATGTGTCATGGTATGTTTATTTTCATTGTACTATCACTTGTTATATTAGAAATGGTGAAGCAGTCCCTGAATTTAATTTCCTCATGTGTGTATGTGTGTGTTAGCCACTCAGTCATGTCCGATCTCTTTGTAGTCTCATGGACCATAGCCACCAGGCTCCTCTGTTAATGGGGATTCTCCAGTCAGGAATACTGGAATGGGTTGCCATGCTCTTCCCCAGGGGACCTTTTTGATGTCAGATATCACAATTTGTTGGACATGAATTTGAGCAATCTCTGGGAGATAGTGGAGGACTGAGAGCCTGGCATGCTGTAGTCCATGGGTTGCAGAGTTGGATATGACTTAGTGGCTGAATAACAATCACAGTCTGTGTTGAATTTTAAATACTGTATACCCAGCCATGTTCCTAGTGGGATTTTAAACACTGAACAATAATGCATAACATGCACATGCTAGAATAATTAGAATGTGGGGTGAAAGACAGTTCTGTGAAATGACAGGTAGGGAATGGGAGGAAGGATTCAGGAAGGGAGTGCCAGCTAGCAGGGAAAAATTACTGTGGAGGGGAATTAAGAATTCTTTGATTCTGTGGGCTGGAAGTTGAGCCAGAAAACCTGGTTAGCTTGACTGACCTACTTGTGCCAAAGTCCTTGGCCTGAGGAGTCCTGGTGACCTGTGCATGTGTGATCCATGTGTCATGTCAAGGTGGGAAAACGCTGGAGCTGAAACAAAGTGGTCCCAAGAATGCAGTAAAAAACTATGTGTAATGGTCTATATACCTGTTAAATTAGGTGGAAGTTTTAACTCTTAAGTGTTCTGCCAGCCAGTTTGAAATAGAAAGACTTTCCTGTTACTCGCTGCACTATGTTCAGGAGATAAAAATAAGGCATTTATTCAGGAGAACCACCATCCTTCTCTATACACAGTCAGTATGAATTTCTCCTGGCTCTCCTGGAGCTTTGTCTCCATGGGGCTTTGTCTCTATAGTAGAGATGTTGATGGATTATTGGACATGTGGAGCAGAGTGAAACCTGCAATGTGATAACTTTCTACTCCATCATTAATTGCTCAAAAAGGGGTAGGAAGAACAGAGAGGTCAACTATAGCCTAAACCTCTAAAGTTGACCTCTTAACTAAGAATGTGGGTAAAAATGATCGTCACCCCACATAATATTCATTGCTTCATTGGTTCTTTTCACTAATAAGCATGTTAAGAAATTTCACATGTTAATCAAATTGCTGTTCATTGTTCATTCACTGTCGTGCCAGACTCTTTGCAACCCCATGAACTGTAGCATGCCAGGCTTCCCTGTCCTTCACCATCTCCCGAGTCTGCTCAAACTCATGTCCATTGAGTCGGTGATGCCATCCAACTACCTCATCCTCTGTTGTCCCCTTCTCCTCCTGCCTTCAATGTTTACCAGCATCAGGGTCTTTTCCAATGAGTTGGCTCTTCGCATCAGGTGGCCAAAGTATTGGAGTTTCAGCTTCAACATCAGTCCTTCCAATGAAAACCTAGGACTGATTTCCTTCAGGATGGACTGGTTATATCTCCTTGCAGTTCAAGGAACTCTCAAGAGTCTTCTCCAACACCATGGTTCAAAAGCATCAATTCTTCGTAGCTCAGCCTTTTTTATTGTCCAGCTGTCATATCCGTACATGACTACTGGAAAAACCATAGCTTTGACTAGATGGACCTTTGTAGGCAAAGTAATGTCTCTGTTTTTTAATATGCTGTCTAGGTTTCTCATTGCTTTTCTTCCAAGGAATCAAATACACCTGTATAGAAGCATTTCCTACAGAAACATACTTACATATCCTTTTCCTTTGTCCTATTCTTTACTATCCATTTATATGGCTACTGTACTTTTTTAAAGCATCATATCAGTCATATGAATATTGCAAAAGCCGTTACAGGCCTATTTAATTTTGTTGTGCTTCACTTTATTGTGAGTTGCAGAAAATGCATTTTTCTTTTCTTGCAAATTGATTGTTTGTGGCAGCTCTGTGTTGAGCAAGTCTGTTGGTACCATTTTCCCAGTAGCATTTGCTCACTTCTTATCTGTCACATTTTGGTAATGCTCACATCTCAAACTTTTTCACTATTATGTTTGTTTTATAATCTGTGAATTGCAAACAATTACAACTCATGGAAGGGTTAGATGATGGTTACCATTTCTAGCAATAAAGTATTTTAAAATTAAGATATGTACTTTTTGGGGACATAATTCTATTGCACACTTAAGAGGTTATAGTATAGTATAAACATAATTATATATGCACTAGGAAACCAAAAATTCTTGTGACTTTCTTTACCGTAATACTTGCTTTATTGCAGTCATCTAGAAGAGAGCCTGCAACATCTCTGAGGTATGCTTATATAAAACTCTGTCAAAGCATACTTGGGTAAATTTCAATTAAGTTGTCTTAATCAAATCTATTGCTTGTGTGAACATACCCTCTATAGGTCTGGTTTCTCATCTTTCCCCTCTCCTTCCCTCTCTTATTCCTTTCTTTCCTAAGTGATTAATAACTAACGTCAATTTCTCCATACTAATGTTTGTATATTATAGGAAATTTGATTTTTTTAAGCTTTGATTTTTAAATTTTTACCGTGGCTAAAACTTTGTTGATTTAATAGTAGCAGCATGTGTTTGTCATGTGAGATTGGGATTTAGAGTACATCTGCTCTATTTCTAAAACAATTTAAAAACATCTAATGATGTTTTAGGTCAGATAGAGGTAAAATGCACTTACAGTAAAAGCCACTTGTTAAAACATACAGTTTAGTGAGTTTTGACAAATATATACAGTGGTGTAATTACTATTACTCTCAAGATATAGAACATTTCCAGTAGGCCCCAGAAATTCTCTTGTGCCCTTTCATAATTAATTCTCCCTACCAGCAACCACTAACCAGATTTCTGTCTCTAGAATGTCATTAATGTGGAATTGCACAATGTGTAGACTTTTCTCTCTTACAATAGTGCTTCTCGCATCTGATCACTTTTATGTTGTATAGGATGTCCTTTGATGTGTATAGCACCTGGGAAATCCCATGGACCGAGGAGCCTGGCAGGTTACATTCCACTGGGTCACCAAGAGTCAGACACGACTTAGCGACTAAACAGCAGAAACAACATTCACAAAACATAAAATAAACCATTGACCATTTTGAAGTGTACAATGCAGTTACATTTAATATATTTGTGTTATGTAACCATCACCTCTATCTAATTCCAATAGATTTTCATCACCCTATAAGGAAACCTTATATTTTTTATTCAGTCATACTGTATTTCCCCTCACCCCTTCCTAGCCCCTGGAAATTAATAGTCTGCTTTCTGTCTAGGTATTTACATATTCTGAATGTCTCATATGCATGAAATCATTTAATATGTGACTTTTGTGCCTGACATCTTTTATGTAGTATGTTTTCTATGTTATATCTTATAGCAGTACCTCATTCTTTTTTATAGCTAAGTAATATTTCATTGTAAAGATATACTACATTTTGCACTTCCATTTATCAGTTGATGGACATTGGATTGTTTCCATTTTCTTATAATGGTTAAGATTTTTGTGCATTATATCACTGGCTTCCCATAAGGATCCACCCAGCTAGGATAGCCACTATGGAAAACAGTATGAATGTTCCTCAAAAAATTGAAAATAGAACTAACATATGATCCAGCAGTTCTACTTCTAGATATGTATTTGAGGGAAATGAAATCACTGTCTTAAAGATATATCTATTACCTCAAATGTTCATTGCAGCATTATTTACAGTAGCCAAGATATGGAAACCACCTGTGTCCATTGACAGGTGAATGAATAAAGCAAAGTGTTATATGTATACAATAGACTATTATTCAGGCATAAGAAAGAAGGAAATCCTGTCATTTCCTTCAACATGGAAGAATCTTGGGTCCATTATGCTAAGTTAAAAAAGTCAGAAAACAAACAAATGCTGTATGATCTTATTTGTATGTGAGAATTACAGAAACCAAACCTACAGGTAGAAATAACAGTTTGGTGACTGCCAGACGCAGGGGATGGTGGAAATGGGTGAAGATTGTCCCAAAGTATAGACTTCAGTTATGAGCAGGTTCTGGGGATGTACTGTATTGTATGGCAACTACAGTTAACAATACTGTATTGAAAGTTTCTAAGAGAGTAGATCTTAAAACTTCTCATCACACAAAAAGTAACTATTTCTAGGTGATGAATGTGCACTAAACTTATTGTGGTAATCATTTCACAATATGTACATATAGCCAACCATTACCCTGTGTATTTTAAACTTACGCAGTGTTATTTGTCGATTATATCTTGATATTGGGGAAAGAAAAGAACCCACTGAGGAAGATAATAATAGCATCCTGATTATGTGGATGGTGAAATTGAGGAGCTGAGAGATTGCGGAAATAGTCAAGGCTATATGAGTTGTTGGACTTGTGTTAGAAATCAATGTCTCTATAGGGTTTCTTTATTAGTCTCTTTTGTTCTGTTAACTATGTGGACAAGATAAGGGTGACTTCAAATAATTCAAACAATTAGGTTTTTGATCACTTAGCTTTCCTATTAATAGCAGTGTTAAAGTATGTGTTTGTTGTGAGCAATGAAGGAGAGAGGAAAGTTGGTCCTCAGGTAATCTTGTGTTAAGTGCCTTTAAAATGAGATTAAGATTTACCAAAATCCCATAGCATAGTTTGTACCTTACAGTATGTCGCCTCTCAACTGCTTCCACCAAAATATCCCTACAAGAGAGGAGAATGAAATATTAGCACTCCACAACACGCATGCAGATTTTGCATCTTGTTCTGTCATTATATTTGTTTTTATGCAAGCATAAACTAAATGATTTAACGTGACAAAAGTAAATGCTGCAGAACGATGTGCCAGTTTTATTCTGTGTGTTGTTCTGCACCTGTCGTATTACCTAATGGTCATGGGGTATGTGAGGTGTGCTGGTGAGATGCTAGCTGCTATTTCCACTACTAGGTACTCGAGGGGTGAGTGTAGCACTGTTTCTTTATTGGAACTTCTTGGTCTTCAAGACTGTGAAAGACTGGACCTCTCCCATTCTGTGACTGGCAAACTAAAAAATCTTATGGAATGCTGCAGTAGTAACATTCAAATATGGTAACTTTTAGAGAAGAATTCTTCCAAATATATTATTTAAAACTTGGGGGAAAAAGCAGATCAAGAAAGTAAACATAAGAATGGAAAATAAAAAGATTCTGAAAGGCATGTATTAAAGAACTTACTTCCAAAACTTTTAACACATACCTTGTTTTCTGTTTATTTAGTGACTTTCAGAAAACTCTGATAGTCTTCAGTTGAATTTTTAGTTAAATGTTCTCTTTTCTATCAGCTCTATTTTGGTATATTTCATACATGTGATTGTTTCCAAATTTATTTTCTTCACTTGCTATGTAGATAGCCGTGGGCTGAAATAGTGCTGAGTGTTAAAAAAAAATTACCATTTTGTATCAAATAGTATTCTGGTTATGTTGGTTGGCTTAAATATTGAATAAAATATTTTTCATAAATGGTGGAGTGAGGGGTGAGTGTGAACCATGTACTCCTGCAGGTATTTTGAGGTAAAATTCATTTTGAGATAGGTGCTTTGTGTCATAACTTGTGGTTTATCAGGTGTTTTCCAGGGCGATGTAACATATAATTCTGATAGCCTATTGAAAATATAAACTCTGAACCAGTATTAAGTTCTTAATATATTGCAAATTGCCTTCCTTCAGTGGTTTTCCAATTTAAATTAACTTATGACCAGTCACCACATTGTTCAAATCCTGATTATAAATCCATATCGAAAGGAAATTAAATAGACTCCTCTTTCTTCATTGATTTTGATTTAAAGTTTAATTCGTGCAGTGCTGAGCAGAGGTACAGATGTGAAAAGTTTGATAGATCCGTCTCAATTGTATTGTTAAAACTTTTCCACAGGTTATGTGTTTGGGGATCTCTCTGCTGTGTAGATTCAGGACAGCTTGTTATGTAGACGTGCCATTACATTATGTTGTGCTTTCTCACCATTCGCTGGAGTTTGCATTTTTTTTCTACAGGTTGTTTATTTCTATCTATGTATTATGAATATTAACCATAGACAGAGGGCTGTATCAGATGACCAGATAGGGCATGATTATTCCTTTTATTCCCACTGGTATTGTAGAGACTGATAGTATTTCTGATGTTTCTGTTGGATGTATGTTTTCAGTTCAGTTTATTTCACTTGCTTAATCATGTCCAACGCTTTGCAACCCCGTGGACTGCAGCACACCAGGCCTCCCTGTCCATCACCAACTCTCAGAGTTTACTTAAACTCATGTCCATTGAGTCAGTGATGCCATCTAACCATCTCATCCTCTGTCGTCCCCTTCTCCTCCTGCCTTCAATCTTTCCCAGCATCAGGGTCTTTTCAAATGAGTCTGCTCTTCACATCATGTGGCCAAAGTATTGGAGTTCACCTTCAACATCAGTCCTTCCAATGTACACTCAGGACTTATCTCCTTTAGGATGGACTGGTTGGATATCCTTGCAGTCCAAGCGACTCTCAAGAGTCTTCTCCAACACCACAGTACAAAAACATCAATTCTTTGGCACTCAGCTTTCTTTATAGTCCAACTCTCACATCCATACATGACTACTGGAAAAACCATAGCCTTGACTAGACAGACCTTTGTTGGCAAAGTAATGTCTCTGCTTTTTAATATGCTATCTAGGTTGGTCATAACTTTCCTTCCAGGGAGTAAGCATCTTTTAATTTCATGGCTGCAGTCACCATCTGCAGTGATTTTGGAGCCCGAAAATAAAGTCTGCCACTGTTTCCACTGTTTCCCCGTCTATTTGCCATAAAGTGATGGGACCAGCTGCCATGATATTACTTTTCTGAATGTTGAGCTTTAAGCCAACTTTTTCACTCTCCTCTTTCACTTTCATCAAGAGGCTCTTTAGTTCTTCTTCACTTTCTGCCGTAAGGATGGTTTCATCTGCATATCTGAGGTTGTTGATATTTCTCCCGGCAGTCTTGATTCCAGCTTGTGCTTCATCCAGCCCAGTGTTTCTCATGATGTACTCTGTATATAAGTTAAATAAGCAGGGTGACAATATACAGCCTCTATGTACTCTTTTTCCAATTTGGAACCAGTCTGTTGTTCCATGTCCAGTTCTGACTGTTGCTTCTTGACCTGCATACAGATTTCTCAGGAGGCAGGTCAGGTGGTCTGGTATTGCCATCTCATTCAGAATTTTCCACAGTTTGTTGTGATCCACACAGTCAAGGGCTTTGGCATAGTCAATAAAGCAGAAATAGATGTTTTTCTGGAACTCTCTTGCTTTTTTGATGATCCAACAGATGTTGGCAATTTGATCTCTGGTTCCTCTGCCTTTTCTAAATCCAGCTTTAACATCTGGAAGTTCTTCGTTCACGTATTGTTGATCCTGGCTTGGAGAATTTTGAGCATTACTTTACTAGCGTGTGAGATGAGTGCAATTGTGTGGTAGTTTGAACATTCTTTGGCATTGCCTTTCTATGGAATTGGAGTGAAAACTGACCTTTTCCAGTCCTGTGGCCACTGCTGAGTTTTCCAAATTTGCTGGCATATTGAGTGCAGCACTTTCACAGCATCATCTTTTAAGATTCGAAATGGCTCAACTGGAATTCCATCACCTCCACTAGCTTTGTTTGTAGTGATGCTTCCTAAGGTCCACTTGACTTCGCATTCCAGGATGTCTGGCTCTAAGTGAGTGATCATACCATCATGATTATCTGGGTTGTGAAGATCTTTTTTGTATAGTTCTTCTGTGTATTCTTGCCACCTTTTCTTAATATCTTCTGCTTCTGTTAAGTCCGTACCATTTCTGTCCTTTATTGTGCCCATCTTTGCATCAGATGTTCCCTTGGTGTCTCTAATTTTCTTGAAGAGATCTCTAGTCTTTCCCATTCTATTGTTTTCCTCTGTTTCTTTGCAGTGATCACTGAGGAAGGCTTTCTTATATCTCCTTGCTTATCTTTGGAACTCTGCATTCAAATGGGTATAATCTTTCCTTTTCTCCTTTGCTTTTAGCTTCTCTTCTTTTCACAAATATTTGTAAGGCCTCCTCAGACAGCCAGTTTGCTTTTCTGCATGTCTTTTTCTTGGAGATGGTCTTGATCCTGGTCTCCTGTACAATGTCACAAACCTCTGTCCATAGTTCCAGGCACTCTGTCTATCAGATCCAGTCCCTTAAATCTGTTTCTCACTTCCACTGTATAATTGTAAGGGATTTGGTTTAGGTCATACCTGAATGGTCTAGTGGTTTTAACATTTTGCTATTTTTCTTTTTAACGATCTAGGTGTAGGTGCTTAAGCAGATATACCCTAGTGGTATTTTTTTTTTTTTCCGATGTCTGATTTGTTTCCTTCTGATGATCTATGGCCTCACGTGCTCCGTGGTGGCATCAGTAAAGGCTTGTTTACTTTAAAACTATTACCGTAAACCCTGCTATTCTATGAGGTTAAAGTGGTTCACAGTTAGGTAATGAGTGCTGGCGATTCTCTTATCTGATTGGTCCTTTTCTTGAGCTATTTGTATGTAGTGAGCCACAGAGTGAGATCAGTAACGTTTCCAGTGGCCTTATCTTCATTTTGGCCATGGAATTAAATAGCACCTTTGCTTTTTTCTGCTTTACCCAGATACATAGCACATGCTTTCCTGGTGAGTTCTCTGTTCCTTTCAAGTCCTGTCTCTGTGGTTCTCCTCTGTCCCATCCACATTTCTCTTGTCTTTCTCATCTTGCTTTCCTGCTCTCAGTGTGGTGGTTTTTTCCTCTCAGTGAGGAAGGTGAAGACTAGAACATCAAGTATGTATGTTTTCTCTAGCTTATATAACTGAGTTAATGAGAGTGTCTCAGACAGACTGCAGTGTTGAAGGCAGAGATGGAGAGAAACAGCTGGGTTTCAGCACATCATGTAGTGTTGAATGAACGAGTTGCTGCGCGTTTAGCTTCTTCACCTAAAGGCCTCTTCAAGACACTGTTCCCATATAGGCTGGTGAGACAGGTTTCCAGGCTCTTGAATGGTCCTGACTGGGAGTTAGTTCCAGAAATTAGTAGCAGTTAAATTCCTGAATATTCATTGGAAGGACTGATACTGAAACTCCAATATTTGGCCACCTGATGCGAAGAACTGATTCTTTTGAAAAGACCCTGATCCGGGGTAAGATTGAAGGTGGTAGGAGAAGGGGATGACAGAGGAGGAGATGGTTGGATGGCATCACTGACTCAATGGACATGAGTTTGAGTAAACTCTGAGAGTTGGTGATGGACAGGGAGGCCTGGTGTGCTGCCGTCCATGAGATTGCAAAGAGTTGAACACGACTGAGTGACTGAACTGAACTGAAACTGTATACAATTTAATCAGAAAGATAGCAAACTGCTGTGTGTCTACTGTATGCTGGACAAGTGCTTCTAGGATGATTGCTTTTAGGAGTCTAAAGTAAGAGATTCCTTTGTTAAAACTGCAGATTTTCCTCTTCTCACCTCCCTTAATATTTTATCCACTTATCAGATAATAGGTAGACTGAGTTTAAATTTGTTACAAATATTTAAGGTTTAGTCATTTTGTATTATGCAGACAACTCTTGGCAGATCTTTTTGTAAAAAAGATCAGCCTTTGGTGATAAAAATATGTATCCTTTAATTTTTAAGAATTCTGACTAATTTTTAGCACTGTGATTTTTGAGGATGGATTTGGTCTGTAGTTGTGTAAAGCCATCATTGTATAAGAATACTAGAACGTAAACTTAAAAACTGATTTGAAATTATATCTTAATTAATGCATTACTGCTTGTATTTACTGTTTCCCTTTAGGTTTTTTCCCAAGCAGTTCTCAAGGGTGTGATGCATTTCTTCGCCACAAGATGACACTGATATCTCCCTCAGTATTAAAGAAATACGGCATTCCCTTTGACAAGGTATATTAGTGTTACTCTTTAACAGAATCATTTCCTGTGTGTAGAATTTGTGTTTAAGACAAATTTAACGTAAACTAATATATCTTTGACTTCCAGTAGGATTTTTAGGGTATGAGGAGGAAAATTCAGATTCATGTTTTATTTAGGTAACAATTACTTACCTAAGTGCTGATTTGAAATTACATTTTTTTTTCTTTTTTAAAGACCCAATTGGCTTTAATTCCACTTTTGTTAAAATTATGGTTAAAATAATTAACTATATTAGAAAAGTACTAATGAAAGATAGGAAGTAAGAAAAGCTCTTGACTTTTTTTTTCTTTTACATATATCTATTCTTTTTCAAATTCTGAAATTACATTTTTTTGAAATTAATTTTGGGTTACATTTACTTGAGATTTCATGCACTTCTAATTCACTTGTAACAATACTGAAAGTAAAATGTAGCACATTCGACAGTATAATACATAATTCTCTTCCACTGAAGTCTTTTATGTGAGCAAAAGAATTTATGTTAACGCCATCTATTTTTTTTTTTTTAAAGAAATCAGTTTTTATTAGCAGTTTGGTTGGTTAGAATCAGTGATTATGGTGTCAGTATGTTATTTCTAAACTCATTCAGACATAATACAATTGAGATTTCATTATGGATAGAATTGCCTGATGATTTAATAATCAGATATTGCTTCTTTGGAATATTTCTGAAGATTAAGTTTTGTAAGACTCTGTACATGCTAGATCACTCTTTCTTTGTGTCCATGGATCATTATTGGGTCAGAATTATTACAGAGCATGAGTGTTTTCATGTCAAGAAGCTGAAATGAAAAAAAAACTTTCGACCAGGTCAATAAAAGCTCTCTCTCAGTTGGAGGAGGATTAAGTCTTTAGTTACTTGCAGAAACATTAAAAAATAGCTCAACTCTCTTTATCGTTTTTTATTTGATTGTCTTCCCATAATCCTTGCTGTTTTCTACTTTCAAAGCTTTTCGCTTGTGACTAAATCTTTCCCTCTTCTTTATTTCAGGCCCTTAAAATCTGGTCATCCACCTATCTCCCTCAGCCCTCACCCCTGGGGCCCCGCTCCCACCAGTCCAGGCTTTGTTTGAAGTAGAAGTTTTGCAAGGACTGGGAAACATTCTCCACCTTGGGGTGGTCCTGCTCACTCATGAAGAGTCTGTGTCGCAGTCACGCATGAGACACGTTTGTCTCATGTCCGTGATGAGAATGCTCTCACCACTTGTTTAGTTACGTACTTCTCCCCACGACAGAAAGTGTGCCTTCGAGATGTGCTCTATGGGTAATGTCCACAGGTGTGGGGGGGCTGCAGCACTGCCGCAGGTACAGAAGTCAGAGGCTGTGCCCCGCCCCCAATGGGGCCACTCCTTCTGGGGGCATTGTCTTACTTGCAGACACCTCTAAGCACCAGGCTTTCCAGTCTCAGACTGGGTCATCAGTGCACTTTCTCTCAGGTGGTTGTCATAGCCTGATTAAGCACTTTTATCTAAGTTGGGATGTTAGAAGGCAGAGAAGGAGCAGAATAGAGTCCTCCAAGACAGCGAAAGCTCTGAGAGTTTAGGGCTGTTGATGGGAATTCACCAAGGTGTTCTTTGGAGGGGGGTTATGTGAAATAGCAGGGCTGCAGGATTGGCTTATTCCCTCAGGATGGAGGCGGTAGTAGCTTCTGGCTTCTTTGTAATATTTGGAGGAGACAGGTGCCTCGCACCTTTTTCTGGGCTGAGACTCTCCAGGTACTGTGGTAGCCCACCAAATGCACCATGTTCTTATCCAGTCTTTTGAGGATGGGACATTTTGTGGCTTCTGTGGGAAGTATAATGGTGAGTACTTGTCCACAGATGGTGAGACACCAGCCATTTAGAGGGCTGATTGGTGGCTGCAGTTTTTCATATGAAATGTTGCCATTTCCCCTTCTGCCTTGATGAAGGATGTGTGATGACAGTGTGCTCCTTGAGAAGCTTATTCTTCAATGATGATAATGTAACCTTGGACAGAGTAGCAGACTTTGGAATGACATTGATTCTTCCCAAGTTCATTTCTGATTCTACCACTAGGGTAGATTACATCATTTTTGTGAGCTTCAATCTCTTCAACTGGAAAATGGGGATAATAAGAGTACCATTTAATAGGGCCATTATGAGGATGGAAAGAGATTATCTATATGAAACGCTTTGCATAGTATAGGTAATATAATAATGCACTCTTCCTCCTCAGTTCAACCTTTACTCTTTAGGCAATCATTTCCCAGTTGGACTAACATTTTTTTCTTTTTCTTTCAGTGTATTTGTGTATATTCTTTTGTGTTTGTGTCCATGTATATATATATGCATGAAAAAGTATGTTTGCCAAATAGCTAATGTCTGCTTTTCAATTATGTGTACTACCCTCTCCACCATTTTTCTCTGTATGGAATTATGATGCTTGGTTGATCTTAAAAAGAACTTGTTCTTTTCTGTCTCTATACCCTTCTTTTTTAAAAAAATCAGTTTATTTCATAGAGGCAGTAAATTAGCCTTCTATTTTAGCTAATTGGGACTGACCTGTTTCTAGAAACTATATAGGGGCATAATATTTAGGGTCCCATTTAATGGGAATAGGTACTTTTCAGCATGGCAAGAAAGGAGTTTTCCAGGTAGAGTAGGGAAGAACTATAGATGAGATGCAGTGGAGCAATGAAGCTCATTTCCTTATCCCATTGACAGCAGTCTTACCCTCTTCCCCTCAACTCCCCTTATAGGGCTAGTGACAGTTGAGCAAAGTAAGTTTTATTTTTCACATGGGACAAGGAATGCCTTATTTCCAAGCACAATTATAATTAATGAGATTCAGTGGGACTAGAAAAGGAGAGAATCAGGCTGTGTTCGCACGTGGCTTTGAAATGATGGGACTAGAACCATGTTGAACCCTGATAAGCCATTCTCTGCCTGCCAGGTGGCAGCTGAATTGCTGCTCATTGCAATAGAACACCTGGTGGGATGTCACAGGGGGCAGGGGTGATGAGCTACATTTTAGAATTGTTGGGAAGGAAAGTACTTCCACACACAACATTTTGGCGTTCCTGTAATGGTTACTGAGTGCAGGATGTGCACGTGTATTTATTTATACAGTGTGTTTCCACACAGGTGCATACTTACATATTTGTTTCTTGAACCAAGGTGACTAAATGAATCAGTGAGTTACAGATTTGATACTCTGGTATTGAGCAGACAAGTTTAAAAAAACATTGATAAATTTAGCTTCACTATTCTTCCATAGCTACTTGTGTGTTTTGTATGTTTTGGTGAGTGTCAAAAAAAAAAATAAGCGGATTTCTTTAAAAGTTAGGAATGGACTGAATACATTTTTATCTTTGCTTTTGGGTTGATGGCTGATTGACCCAAGCTATTTTAATTATATTTGCAAATGCACTCACTCACACCTTCATACCCATATGTTGTACATATATTTGAATAATTATTTGATAGAAATTTTACTGTTAAATGAAATATAGTTAATTGAATGTTTTCCAAGTGTAATGAAAGGACAGTTTATTGAATACAATCAACTCTTTAGCAATAAGAATTCATAACATTCAGTGTGTGTTGCCAAAATTTTTATAGCTGTAACTTGAAAAATGTCATTTGTGATATGTCCTGTTTTATAATTCCAGTAATGTGAGTTTTTTGAGTATTAAAATGTATTGAATGCTATTATGAACACTTTTTTAAATAACATAAAGCAAACATCTTCAAATAAAATATAATTTCTCTGATTATGGGCTGAATGATTGAACTATTGCCAGAGGGTCATCTGTTTAGAAAAGTTTTAAAAGTCTCCTGAAAAACTATTAAAGAATTAAGTGAAGAATCTGGGGGCACCTCTTTTATACTAGTATAGCTTGGACATCATAATATTTTTTTTTCTTTTTTTAAACAGGAAATATATTTTAACTGTATTTGCAATTTGGGATGCCTTATAATTGGGAAATATTATATGTCCTCTACCCTGCAGATCACCCAGGAAGCTGGAGAATTTATGATCACTTTCCCATATGGCTACCATGCTGGGTTTAATCATGGTTTCAACTGTGCAGAATCTACAAATTTTGCTACTGTCAGATGGATTGACTATGGGAAAGTTGCTAAATTGGTAAGTTATGCTTCAAAAAATAAAGCATAAATTAAACGTGTATTCTAGTTATTATAGTGGGAAAGCTGTGATCACATGCAGCATTTATTTTTCCTCCTCAATGATGTTGAATGCCTGTGACCATAGTAATTTATTCCAGACAGATATATTTATTTTACATAGGCTATGTTAATATTTGTAGCAACATTTTATGTTTTGAAATTAATGTGGAGCAGTTTACTTTGAGAGGCAATTTTATGCAACCGAGGCTTGCTTGCTTTCTTAAGGCCATCTCGTTTGTTTGTTTTTTTGTGAGATTTTCCAGTGGCTTCCTGTGATTCCATATTAGGTGGACTTGGCACCTTCCATGTTAAAGTTCAGTCCATGGCTTAGAAAACAGCTATTTACAGAGGAAAGTGTCTGGTAAAATTGTAACAAGATGTTAAGGGAAGATGGTAAGAAGAAATGATTCAAACTGCCCTTAGCACAGAAATGAATTTCTTGAAAGTAATAATATAGAACATACTTTAACAAGAAATATATCTTCATGTTAGATTTGGTATAAAAATTTGTGTCTCCTACTCAGTATATTTAATTTAGTTCACAAACCTGTGTATTTTCATTCACAAGCAACTGGGTTAAATTTTATTAATTGCCCCCCTGCAGAGTTAAATAGAGGGCATTTTCAAAGTGACAGTAGCTTCTATTAGGTTTCTTCCTTTCCTGTGGTTTTAAGGCAGAGGTGCATGCTGGCAGAGGGTAGATTCTTAATGAAACTATGTGTTTCACAGAGTATGTAGAATTGCTCAGTGGAAAATGGCACATAGAGTCTATGTGGCCTCTTGTGGCCCCTGCATGGTCCAGGCAAATATTATTCATTCCGCATGATAAAACTTTTGTGTGGAACCATTGAGTGAACGTGGATAGAAATGTATTCAGGGAAGACACTCTAGGTTTACTTTACATGCACATTTAGAAAATTGCATAATATTTTAAAATAAGAATATAGCCCTTTGGCAGCTCAAGCATTTGAGTGAATTCATAACATAAAAGAAAGCTCCTGCTATTAGAAGACTTTCTCTGTTCTGAGTAATTTTTATTTATGAGGGGTAATTTAGAAAGGAGTAGAACTGAACTACTACTTTCGCATCCTTCTTATTACAATAAACCTAATTAAAAAAAAAAACCAGAAAGCTCAGTGTATGTACCTTGGCCAGCTACTGCCATTATTTTGCAGAAAAGTAATGCCTATATCTACATCAAAACAGTGTCATAATCCTGAGGTTATAAAAAGGTATGCTATTTTATGGTTTGCATCTTTAATCGTTGACATAATAAGTCAACTATCCCAGCTGTTCAGTCACCAGCAAAATCAGTTTGTGCTTGTTTACTGTAGCTTTCAGTTTCATCAGTAGTTCTGAGTATTGGCTTCTCCCCAAGTCTAAAATATCCTGAGTGTGTTTCCACCTTTCCACGTGGACAGAGTAGGAGAGGAGTGTGACCACGTAAGAGAGGTTGATAGTGGACCTCTCTGAAGTCTCAGCTGATAAGCCCAGAACTCTGTGGGATTGTTCAGGAAGCGGAGCACCTTGGTCAGGGAGGCATGGATCTGAGGCCCAGCTCTTCTTTTTGCTAACCAGAGAATATCAGGAAAGCCATTTCTTCTTTTTGTTTCTTTCTATAACCTAAAAATACCTCTTTACCCCATAGATTTGTTGTGGGGGTGGAAAACTTAGGTATGTAGATAGCCACTCATGCTGTGTTGATTTATATCATTCAGTTTAGTCAGAGGATATGACAAAATGTTCAGTGGCTATAATGCAGTGTTGGACAGTTAATTTAAAATTCGTCATAGTTACATGTGTTGGAGATGATTTTAGATGTTGTCTCCACCCTTTTCTTAACTCTTGGTGAGGTGGTACACTCACCTAAATAATAATAATAAAAATGTATTACTTTTTTGTTGCAGCTGTAGCAAGTTCCCATAAAATTAGTGGCTTAAAGCAATACTCTTTTTGCTGTTTTGTAGTCCTGTAGGTTATATGTTTAACATTGGTCTCACCAGCGAAATCAATGCGTTTGCAGGGCTGCATTCCTTACTGGAGATTCTGGTGGAGAATCTACTTCTTACTTAGTGAGACTGTTGGCTGTTAGTTCCTTGTGGCTGTAGGACTGAGTTCCTATTTCCTTGCTGTTGTCAGTCAGGTCTTTGCTCCTAGAGGCCTCTCTCAGGTCCTTGCTGTGGTCCCCTACATTTCAGAGTAAGCAATCCACAATATCTCTTTTGTCATAAAAGATAGCATATTCACAGATTGCGGGGTCTAGGATACGGATATCTTTGCTGTTAGGGTGGGACCAAGTGGGATGTGGGAGTGTGGGGGGCAGCATTCTGCCTACATCAGAAATTTTCAGTTAATAATTGACATGGTGATATATATTGATTTTTTTCAAGTCTGTTTCTATAGGCAACCTTATGGATTTACTGTGGTGTATGTGTGGGTATGTGTATGAACATGTAATTTTTAATCTTAGGAAAATTTGTAAATTGGGCAGTTTTTGTGTTTTGCTGGAGAAAAATATAATGTATAGTGAATTAATTATGAATTGTATTAAAAGACAAGTTTTAGCTTTGAGAATGACCACATTTGTTTGTCTTAATCCTTTGCGCTCTTTAATTCATTCTAAATGATAACTGTTTAAAAAACAGTTATTTTTCACAAGTGATAATGAGTTATACATTTAGGGGGATAATTTTTTAAAAAATGGCGTACTTTTTTGTAGTTGAAGCACTGGGAAATGACTGCTGCTTTACCTGTCACATGTTGATTTGACTATGTAAAAGTATCTGATAAAGCGTCTGGTGCAGCATTAATTAACATGGGGCAGAGTGAAAAATCTCAACTGATAATATTTTGTATATTACAAACCAATATTTCTGTTTTCATAACTTAGAAAAGAGCTGTTACAGGAGGTTATTTTTTAATTAAAAAAGTAATTTTGAAAAGATAACCCCAGGCTCACCAGTAATATTTGTGGTCTTTGTTTAGCAGCCAACAGGTTTTGGTTAGGGACCTTTTAAGCCATTCAAGTAACTTAATATGGATGGGGAGAGAGTTCTGTTTTTTCAGGTAGAGCTTGTCTGTTGTATGCCAGGCACTGTGTATGTTTCTGTGAATTCATCCCTTGGAGGCTGAATTGTTTGATGGGAGCCAGAAGTGAGAGTAGAGTTGCCACTGCTGAGCATCCAGGACCACTTCCTTTGCTCTTGGCTGCTTCACCGCTGGTGGTATTGCTGGAGCAGGATGGGAGATGGGGTTTCTGTGGATTTCCTTTGAATGTATTACTGATCTCTTGGTATGTGGTATTTGTTCATGAAACCTTCCCTCCATTTAAGGTACAGCTAACATTGACTAAAAAGAACATCCATCCCAATATTTGTGCTATTCCCAAATACTCATCTTCCAAATTCCAGCAGATTCTTTAACCTTTGATGTACTCAACTAAATAATAATAATAATAGCAACAACAATGATTATTGTATGTGGATATTCCATTGCCTGTCAGTGTATTCCCCATTTTTCAGCACTTAATTCAGTTGACTCTTTATTATAGTATCTACCCAAACTGCCTCATCTCTTATATAAGGCTTCTTTTGTGCATAGATTGTAGAACAGGTCTTCAGAAAATGGGTATAAGTGTGAGCAATGACAACAACTTAATTTGACTATCCTTGTTTCTAAAAATTTCTGCTAATGCCCCCAACTTTGGTATTCCTCTTGTTCCTATCTTTCCCTCTCTTCTCAGGATCATTCAGCTCTTTTTTGCCTTGACCTGCCAAATATAGCAAACCAAATCCTGCATGATACTGTAGAAGAGAACAGCCTTGCCTTAAGAGGACCCACCTACCTGAGTGGTTCTGTAATGGTTTTCCTCATTTCATTTATCAGAATTAAGGTTTTCATTGAAAAAAAAAGAAATATTATGGGTGGCCTTGTGCCCATATGCCTGCTGTCAGTCAGAGTTCAGCTTCAGTGAGTGCCCCACGAGTTTCTTCTCTGAAATAGGAATTGTGCTACATGCTTGTACAAAAGGAATTGTTTTCTTTGTCTTCAAAGAACTTTCATAATGAGCAGGAGGGTTTTTAATAAACCTCTTTTGCAAAGCTGTAATATGTGTGGAACATACCGTCCAGTTATTTTAGACATCTTTCTAGCTTTGAATATCAGAGTAATCTAGAGTGGAATACTGTATACTTTTTTTTCTAGTAGAGATTTTAAAATATCCACCAGATTGCATAGCAGTTGAACTGAGATATTTGTGCATATTTGAGATGAATGTTTTTTGCCTCTGGAGCGTTCTTTCTTTCTGGGGTGAGATGGAGTCCGTGGTTACTTCTGCTCAGCAGCTGTGGTGGCATTCACAGGGCTTCTTCCTGGCTAGGTTGGATCAAAGAGCTGGCCTGCAGGTTGTATTTCATTTTTCTGTTTGGTGGGATGAAGTGCAGTTGTTTTGATATTAGGTTTGATGGATTTGTTTGCCACTGCATTCATTAGCTTCACATCAAAAAACTGACAGGCTGTTAAATGAAACTTTGGCTTAGATTTTCAGCTTGACTGTTTAGAGACGTTTGTGAGGATATTTTGTTTTTGTGTTGCAGCAGCCTCCAGCACTGTGATTGTCTCTAAGGGAAGAAAAGTTATTTACTGTACTGATTTTCTTGAGTTAAAAAGAATCATTGTCTGGGGGACAGTCATATCTAGGCTACACCATCAGGAGCAGTGTATTTATGACAGTATGTGCAGCGTGAGAGAATTATCTGCAGCACAGTAAATAACGTTATCTTCTTGGAAGGAAAGGTAATAGTTGGTGACTCCAGAATGATATCTCTTATTTTGCATTAATTTTACTTTAAGTGATAATCTATTAACATGATATGCCAGAAAGTTGAAAAATTGCACTGCAAAGCTGAGAATGTTCTCTTATAAACTCCAAGAGAGTTACTTCACCATCTAACTTGAAAGTATTCTGACATTTGAATCCTCAAACTTTTGAAAAAGTTTAAAAAGAGACAGTAGAATGTTGAAATTGATTTCTTTTTAATCTGAAAGGAATTTCAACTATTAAATTGTCTTGCATATAAGAACCATGATATGGGTTTATCTTTTTTTATATGTCAATCATTTTCTAAAATTAAATTTGTTTTTTCCTAAATTAGGTAGCATTCATCCAAAGAAATCTTTAATCTTGGGGTGGTCTTTGCTAAAACAGTCAGGAACCATTTTAACAGTGAGTCTCTAGGTTATATTTTAATATGCCTTAGATCATAGAATACTAGTACAGTGACATTTCTCTATTCTTACAGCTTGTGAAGTAAAGTAAATGCAGGCTGTTGAACATTGCTCATTTAACAGTTCTTGGCATTCTAATTTTAGTGTCTGGTATGGCACATAAAATATGCACTCCGAGAGCTAAGTGGTCTCGTATTCTTCGTTTCATCTTTTTACCTTCACTTGGTTTCTGTCTCTTGGGTCCTGGTGGCACAACACAGCAGTGCTGATGAGTAGTGTCCTCTGCCTTTTTTTTTTCTAAACAAGAGCGTAAAGGGAAGAAGAGAAAATACCATATAGAGAAAAAGAAGCGTATGAAGTCATGTCCTTAGGAGTTTGCACTCCAACTGGGGAGTTTGTATTTATGTATTTAGAAGAAACTAGGGTTAGGTTCACATTATGTCCCCATTTTATTCTAATAAAGTATTGTTGGATTCAGAAAATCTGAGGCGTCAAGTAGCATACCAGGAAAGCCAAGTGATTAATATAGATGGTGTCTGCAGGAGAGACGTTTGGGGTTTGAGTCCTCAGGATGGGGAGTCTGATTTCATTTAGTGTTAATTTATTAATAAATTTGCTGGATTATGGGATTTGAGTAGAACTAGGTATATAATTTATGATACTGGTGTCTAATCGCTAACTCGAAATCAAAGTAATATCTGTTTTTGAGGCTTTAGTTAACTCTGTACCTTAAAACCTAGAGAGCATATTAAAAAGCAGAGACATTACTTGGTCAACAAAGGTCCATCTAGTCAAGGCTGTGGTTTTTCCAGTAGTCATGTATGGACGTGAGAGTTGGACTATAAAGAAAGCTGAGTGCCGAAGAATTGATGCTTTTGAACTGTGGTGTTGGAGAAGACTCTTGAGAGTCCCTTGGACTGCAGGGGGATCCAACCAGTCCATCCTAAAGGTGATTAGTCCTGGGTGTTATTGGAAGGACTGATGTTGAAGCTGAAACTTCAATACTTTGACCACCTGATGCGGAGAGCTGACTCATTTGAAAAGACCCTGATGCTGGGAAAGATTGAGGGCAGGAGGAGAAGGGGGTGACAGAGGATGAGATGGTTGGATGGCATCACTGACACAATGGACATGGGTTTGGGTGGACTCCGGAAGTTGATGACGGACAGGGAAGCCTGGCGTGCTGCGGTTCATGGGGTCGCAAAGAGTTGGACATGATTGAGCGACTGAACTAAACTGAACTGATACCTTAAAAAGTAAGTTGACTTTTTGAATAACATATTCACTGTACTGAGAAAAATTAGTTTTTTAATCATTCTTTCATATGGTTTGATAGTAGTAGGATTGGACATTGGTTGTTCACAGTGTGCCAGGCCTGATGTAGGGCACTTTATATATGTTACTTCTTGCCATCTGTGCTGGTCCAGAGATAATTGGATATCTTCTGTCCTCTACTAGGCTTCCCCAGTGGCTCAGTGGTAAAAGAATCCACCTGCAATGCAGGAGATGCAGGAGACAAGGGTTCGATCCCTAGGTTGGGAAAATTCCCTGGAGGAGGACATGGCAACCCAGTCCAGTATTCTTCTTGTGAAAATCCTGTGGACAGAGGAGCCTGGCAGGCTACAATCCATGGGGTCAGAAAGAGTCAGACACAACTGAAGCAACTCAGCATGCGCTGTTCTCTGCTAGCTCCCCTTTCTCAAACCAAGGAGTTGGGATGATGCATAAAATGAGGATGGTGAGGCTGAGATTGGATGCAGAAGGTTAGTCCCCTAGCACCCTGTACCCTTCCAGACTCATTTCATTGGATGTGGTGGATTATATAGGTCCCAGCCACATAGTGCTTTTTCTTTGTCAGTGGAAGAGCTAAGTGTGAATTTTCAGACTTCTTAAATAAGGCATGCCAACCAAGGTTACTGTTCCCTTTCCTTCAAGATACTCATTCTTTGCTGACAGAACAAAGGCGACATGTGTATATGCCCAGTTTGATGTTTGTTGTGGGAATCTTGCCTCTGTGATCATTTGATATGACCTCTTTGAATCAAAAGAAAGCTTTAATGGAATTTCACTGAGGTGAGTGGCTATAATTAGACAAATCTGTGGATCCGTAGTCTGTCCTCCCTCTGCTCTGAGCAAGATGATAGGAAGCGTGAACACACCTCTCTTTGGAACTGCTTGTCGGAGTTGTAGCTTGAAAATTCTCATGGGGTCTGTAGCCCTGGCGCTCTCTCATGCCAGGACCCCTCTTCAAGCAGAAGGTTGAAAGTAGTGAAGGTAATGGCTGAATAGGGTGTTGATGTTTAAATATCAAAGGTAGTAAAGAATGGGTGAAGAAACCATTGATTAATCTCTATTACTGGTTTAATAATTCCACACTTTGGCAATGATAAGAATCAGAGTGTTAGCCAATTCGAAGAGGAAGGGGGTCCCCGTTTGGCAGATCCTGAAAACGTCCGATACAATAAAGAAGCCCAGTGCTTGGTTCTCTCCCTCTTTCAGCCATGCCTAGTATTTTAAATTTACTCTGCTTTTATTCCCTACAAACTGTGCCTGGTAATTTATTTTTTTGCCTCTTTCTAAAACAAAGAAGGTAAAACCAGAGTGTCTTCTGAACTGTCCAGATACTCTGGAGGGATGATTTCCAACGTGATAGCTTAGAGCATTGATTGATTCTCTGTGGTGCTGTCTGTGAAAGTTAGTGCTCACAGCTAATTCTGTCCATTATTTTTGTTTTTCATTTGTATTGATCCGTTTGCATTTTTCCAAGTGCTGTCTTTAAGTGAGAATAATGTCAATTATTTGTATGCCTCTTGCTTGTAATGCTGAATGTAGTTTTTGTGATTGCCTTATGTCTCCCTTATTGTTTGATATTTTGATTTTTATCACACTTGAGTATGACAAATGAATAAGTAGTTGAGTAAGGGAAGTTTCAACTTCGTGTTGTAATGTCATTAAACATATGAAGAAATGAAATGTTAATCTTGGGGAGTGTCTTTTTTGTAATCATAAATAACAAGTATTTGTGTTGAATAGGGGGTGAGGATTGTATGTATGTATTTTACCACTATTGCTGTTATTTTGTAGTCTTTTTGGAAAAGTCTAGAAAAACATATTAAGGATGAAAAATTTAGCATGCTTAATGTTCCATCTGTAATATCAAAGTTAGTCTTAAAAATTGATTATATCTTGCATTTCCCTTCAAGATGCTTCATGAGAAATAGAGCTCAAGTAGTTACTGAGGTTCCATGGTCTGCTTAGTATTTGGGTCACTCAAGGGATGACACAGGGTGATGGAGGTGGTTGATGCTCCAGAGAGTAACAGACTGTCTTGAGTCCCCTTCAGGTTGCATGTCATTCTGCTGAGCTTCATTTTCCTCATGTACTAGGGAAGCATTGTTGTGCAGCAGTACAGGCGGATAAGTTCAAGGGTTGGCCAGGCTCTGACTAGAATTCTTCCTTTTCTTTTTACTAACTGTGTGACTGTAGCAAGTACTTAATTGACCTCCTTGAGGACGACAGAGGATGAGATGGTTAGATGGCATCACTGACTTGATGGACATGAGTTGGGGTAAACTCTGGGAGTTGGTGATGGACAGGGAGACCTGGCGTGCTGTGGTCTATGGGGTCGCAAAGAGTCGGACACGACTGAGTGACTGAACTGAACTGAATGTTAAAAATACCTTTTCCCCATATGTAAAATGGAGATGGTAGCTTCTTCAGAGTTGTGCTGAAGAATAACTGAAGTTAAATCTATAAGGGGTCTTGCACAGTTGTGGTGGGGACTGGAGAGATGTGTGGTGGGTTAGGTTGCGCCTCCTCTGCTTGTTTCTTTCAGAATTCCACTTTGGAGAACTGACCTTTGCTCAGAGGTGGGCCTGGCAGGTCTAAGAGAACTCCCACTTCCTTTTCCAGTGATGATGGATCAGATTAGTGGGCCAATCTTGGCCACATAGAAAGGAGGTGGTTAGTGGAACCATAGAGGAAAACTCCAGCTTGCCCTCAGAGAGTAACAGGAGGCTCGTCTCTCTAGAAGAGGACAGGGAAGCACTGAGGTCACCAGCCTATGATCATAAGGCGACCAGACCTAGCTTAAAGCCCATGCTTTGGACGCAGAGACCAGATTAGGGATCAAAAGTATTCTGTTCAAATTCAAAGCCTGGAGAAAGGCCAGTGTTTTATTTTTCATAACTCTGTCAGAAATACAAGTGTTCATTGCTCCATTTCCAGAGTATTTCTTTCCTTGCTAAAAGTGTTTTGGTGGCTAATTTGAGTGCAAACAAGCAAAAACCCAACCCAATCACATAGGCGCGTATTAGAATTCTGGTTCTGTGTGGGGTGCTTGGATAACCTGCCTCTGTAGCCTTAGTTTCCTACCTGTAAAGAAGGCTTTGACTGGTGCCTCACCGGGATGGGGGCCACAGGGGAGTCAGGCACCTAGCAGCATGCCTCTCTCACTGAGTACATTTTGAAAAAGTCATTCCTTGTGGGCCATTTCTAAGTCAGGGAACTCCTTGACACTGTTTGGGGAAGCCTGGTGGAGTTCAGGCCCGAGGTGCTCAGCAGCAGTGGCTGTGGGGATAGTATTTGCAGCAGACGTGCTCACAGCAGGCCGGGCAGATGGATTGCTTTATATATTACCATTGAATTCTCACATCCATTCACTTTTACTTTCTGCCAAACTGAGGGCATCTGAAAAGAAGTGACATCAACTGATAGTATTTGGGGTTCTGTAGGCCAGATTGCTGGGAGGAGGAATTTTAAGGAGCTGTTGCTTATGTGTTCACAGGCATACTGTGGCTTTCGGGCTCTGTGTTGAATTTGAAAGACCATGTGTTATAAATCCTTGGAAAGAAAACTGTCATGGATGTTGTAGATTCCTATGCTAAGTTTGACTCCACTTCACACATGGCTTTTACATACTTCCTACATACTTGAATTAAGATAAAAGAATAGGTTGTTTCCAACAGTATTCTAAATTTTCATAAACTATATTTTATGGCCTAATCATAATTTTCAGTGTTTCTTCTATTCCAAGTGCTCAGAGTGTGTATTCTGTCCTTTTATTTTAAGCATTAATTAACATAAAATTGGATGATTCTGATGGATATTGAAATGGTGTGAGAACCTGTTTCTTTGAAAATTGAAAAATCGTTCAGACTTCAGTAGTATTCCAAGTAATAGTGAAAGATTTCTTTTTCTTATCATATTAGTAAAGACCAAAGGACAATTCTCATTACTCATGAGAATGTACTTGTTAGAGTGAGCACTCTGCTTTTCTGCTGGCTGTGGTATGATTGCGATATGCATCCTGAAAAGCAGGCAGGTGGTGTGTATCAGTAACCCTTAATGTCTTTAAGCCCTTTGAGCCATTTCTTACACTCCTAAGAAATAATTGGAAAAAGTACATTTACAAAGACAAAAGTACACTTACTGAGGTGATTGTTGCAGTGCTAGATTTATCAGCAAAAATTGAATTATAACTAATATGTCCAATGATAGGGAAATCATTGAGAAAATTATGATGTGTCCATGTACTAAAATCCTTTTACAGAAAATTATTTGAAAGGAAATCACGATGGCTGTTAAGTATGTTATCCCTTGTTGAAATATATTAAAAATTAATATATGTCTATGGTTAAAAAAATTAAAGCACAGAAAAATATGTAATGGCACCCTTTTCAGTCCCTTCCTTAAAGGTAAAACCTTTTTTAACAAGTCCTTACATATACTTTCAAAACTATTAGCATATGTCTGTATCTTTTTAAAAAGCTACAGAGTTAATCAGTATTGTTCACATTGTTTTTCAATGTCTTTTTTTTTTTAAACATCTTTCCTTTTAATGCATCTTTTCATTTATGGTAAGTAGAACATTTTTAGAGTATAGATTTTTATTAGAAACACCTCTCTTATCCCAATAGAGTATGACAGGTGGTTGCCATGGAGTTTTTCTGAGGGTCTCCATAGAACCACAGTAGTACGTACGAGTTCATTGCACAGATCTTGTTAGCAAGTTAGGACTTAGACAACAAACACCTTAGTTCACTGCTGTGTCTCTCTTCCCCCCACACAGAGCAGATGGCCAGGCGGACCTGGTGCCCTCGCACGTTTCCATGCCTGGGTTTGTTGACAGGCCCTGCCTGCACCAGCCTCTCGGCTTATTCCACCACAGCTGATGCTGGAAGATAGTTCATGCCATCGTAATTTCTGTTTTACTGAATGACAGCGTTTCTCACCGTGTCCTCATATTTGAAGGATTGGATTGGTTAAGTAAATTTTAATAAGTTCCTTTAGAATTGCATTTCTCTGTCCTCATAAAGGATTAACCCAGTGAATTTGGAAGACATGACAGAAAAAAGTAACAGAATGACTTTTGTCAACAGTTCTGTGATAATGGGAAATTGAAATAGGAATGGCACAAAGAGGGGATAAAACCGAGCCTGGTTGCTCAGTACAGATATAGGCAAGAAGGACTACATAAAATAAGAAAATGCCAACTGCAATAATCATAAAGGATACTCTAGATTTAAAACACGTACATGAAGTAAGACAATCAGGAAATTATTGCCCATTGTTGCAAGAGAGCAGATGGTGCGAAAATATCCTTTAATTTTATGTCATTCTTAAAATCAAACAACCAAAGAGCACATACCATCTATGTTTAAAAAGTTAACTTGCAAACTTTTCTATTTTGGGAGGACGCTAGAGTAGAGTTGAAAAAGAATAAAAACAGCGTTAATCTGCCAGTAAAGAAACAAATTGGAGGCTGTCTTTGCAGGGGATTGAAGGCATAGATGAAAGATTTACCAAGAAAGCAGTGTTCCAAACCCTGCTCAACTTCTGTGTGAAACTCTTCTCTGTTACATATTTTCCTCCTCGTTGGTTCTAGAAAGTGACTTGATGTTAAATGTTTAAGTTCTGAAGTGTCTAGATTATGTCTCTAAAACCACATCCATTTAGGTACATGGTCATAATTTTTGGAAAGTGTAGCTTCATGCTTTAGTATTTCACATTTGATTAGAGAAAATTTTAGAAAAGTTTTTTGAATGTTGATACTATTTACACTCAGGACCTTCCAAATTAGAACTGAATCCTAGATCCTAAAACATTTAGTTTGAATAAGCATGACTAAGACCTCTGATCTCAGATTTGTGCACAGGTTTACACTATAGCAGTGTGTCTTAAAACGCATTTCTGTAGTGTAGGTGCCTTATGATCAATTCATGGTACTTTTTTCCTCAGTTACTACACAGATGTATTTGCTGGTGCTGTTGCGGGGGATGGTGTCTGTGGCAAAGTCAAGTCAGTCTGTGATGTCCTTGGCCAGTCGGGGCTGGACTGAGAAGTGTTGATGCTGAACACGGATTCCTTTACAGGTCCTGTTAGCACTTTACTGTTTGTTCTTATTGGTGATCTCACCTGTTAGAGCAGCCTAGTGAACATGGAGACAGGGAATTGGAAACTCAGGTCCATATTTCTCAAAGGATCTGCCCTTTGAGTTGTGCAGCGGAGAATCTGAAGTCCATCCTCAGTCACTGAGTAACTGATGTAGCTACTTACCAGGAAAATTGGGGTGATGCAGTCCACTGTGTTTTAGAAGAAACATTTTGAGGTCGGGTAGTTTACAAACCTAGAATTTCAATAGGCATATGTATAGTTAAATTTTTTTTAGATTGTTTTGATTACATTATGTGAGCATTCCCTGTACCCCTGTTTTACCTTTTGGAAATGATTGACATAATAGTGGATTGATTGAATCAGACTTTACGAATCTTGTTGTTCAGTCACTCAGTTGTGTCTGACTCTTTGCGACCCCATGGACTACAGCATGTTAGGTTTCCCTGTCCTTCCCTTACCTGCAGGAGTTTGTTCAAACCGTGACCATTGAGTCGATGATGCCATCCAACCATCTCATCCTCTTTCACCATCTTCTCCTCCTGCTCTCAATCTTTTTCAGCATCAGAGTCTTTTCCAGTGAGTCAACTATTCACATCAGGTGGCCAAAGTCTTGGAGCTTCAGCATCAGTCCTTCCAATGAATAGTCAGGGTTGATTTCCTTTAGGATTGACTGGTTTGATCTCCTTGCAGTCCAAGGGACTCTCAAGAGTCTTCTCCAGCACCACAGTTTGAAAAGCATCACTTGTTTGGCACTCAGGCTTCTCTATGGTCCAACTCTTATATCCATACATTACTACTGGAAAAACTATCAGTTCACTTCAGTTCAGTCGCTCAGTCATGTCAACTCTTTGCGACCCCTTGGACTGCAGCATGCCAGGCTTCCCTGTCCATCACCAACTCCTGGAGTTTACTCAAGCTCCTGTCCATTGAATCGGTGATGCCATCCAACCATCTCATCCTCTGTTGTCCCCTTCTCCTCTTGCCTTCAATCTTTCCCAGCATCAGGGTCTTTTTCCAATGAGTCAGTTCTTTGCATCAGGTGGCGAAAGTATTGGAGTTTCAGCTTCAACATCAGTCCTTCCAGTGAACATTCAGGACTGATTTCCTTTAGGATGGACTGGTTGGATCTCCTTGCAGTCCTTAAGAGTCTTCTCCAATACCACAGTTCAAAAGCATCAATTCTTCAGCGCTCAGCTTTCTTTATAGTCCAACTCTCACATCCATATATGACTACTGGAAAAACCATAACTTTGACTATATGGACCTTTATCGACAAAGTGATGTTTCTGTTTTTTAATAACACTGTCTAAGTTTGTCATAGCTTTTCTTCCAGCAAGGGTCCTTTCAATTTCATGGCTGCAGTAACCATCCACAGTGGTTTTGGAGCCCAAGAAAATAAAGTCTGTTGCTATTTCCGTTGTTTCCCGTTTATTGCCATGAAGTGATGGGACCAGATGCCATGATCTTCATTTTTTGAATGTTGGGTTTTAATCCAGTTTTTTACTCTCCTCTTTCATCTTCATCAAGAGGATTTTTAGCTCTTCTTCGCTTACTGCCGTTAGGGTGGTGTCCATCTGCATATCTGAGGTTATTGATACTTCTCCCGGCAATCTTGAGTACAGCTTGAGTTTCATCCAGCCCGGCATTTTGCATGATGTACTCTGCATTTAAGTTAAATAAGCAGGGAGACAGTATGCAACTTTGACACACTGCTCTCCCAATTCGAACCAGTCTATTGTTCCATATCTGGTTTGAACTGTTGCTTCTTGACCTGCATGCATGTTTCTCAGTAGGCAGGTAAAGTGACCTGGTATTCCCATCTCTGTAAGAATTTTCCACAGTTTGTTGTGATCCACGCAGTCAAAGGCCTTAGCATTGTCAATGCAGCAGAAGTAGATGTTTTTCTGGAATTTCCTTGCTTTTTCTGTGATCCAACGGAAGTTGGCAATTTGATCTTTGATTCCTCTGCCTTTTCTAAATCCAAAAGCTTGTACATTTGGAAGTTCTTGGTTCATGTATTGTTGAAGCCTAGCTTGAAGGATTTAGAGCATTACCTTGGAAGCATGTGAAACAAGCGCAATTGTATAGTAGTTTGAACACTCTTTGGCATTGTCCTTCTTTGAGATTGGAATGGAAACTGACCTTTTCCAGTCTTATGGCCAGTGATGGGTTTTCCAAATTTGCTGACATATTGAATGCAGCACTTTAACAGTATTATCTTTTGTATTTGAAATAGCTCAGCTGGAATTCTGTCACCTCCACTAGCTTTGCTTGTAGTGATGCTTCCTAAGGCCCACTTGACTTCACACTCCAGGATGTTAGCTCTAGATGAATGACCACACACCATTGTGGTTATCTGAGTTATTAAGACCTTTTTTGTACAGCTCTTCTTTGTTATTAAAATAATTTTTCTTTTTTAAAGAAGTGTAATCTTATTTTTTATTTTCATTTTAATAATTACCAAGGAATTTGAATAATTTTCATCACCTATATTTTCTCAGTTCACTTCAGTCGCTCAATCATGTCTGACTCTGCAACCCCATGAATCGCAGCACACCAGGTCTCCCTGTCCATCACCAACTCCCAGAGTTTACTCAAACTTATGTCCATCAAGTTGGTGATGCCATCCAGCCATCTCATCCTCTGTCGTCCCCTTCTCCTCCTGCCCCCAATCCCTCCCAGCATTAGGGTCTTTTCCAATGAGTCAACTCTTCGCATGGGGTGGCCAAAGTACTGGAGTTTCAGCTTCAGCATCAGTCCTTCCAATGAACACCCAGGACTGATCTCCTTTAGGATGGACTGGTTGGATCTCCTTGCAGTCCAAGGGACTCTCAAGAGTCTTTACCAACACCACAGTTCAAAAAACATCAATTCTTTGGCACCCAGCTTTCTTTATAGTCCAACTCTCACATCCATACATGACTACTAGAAAAACCACAGCCTTAACTAGACGGGGCTTTGTTGGCAAAGTAATGTGTCTGCTTTTTAATGTGCTGTCTAGGTTGGTCACAATATTTCATAATCAGAAATAGTACATAGAAGGAAATGGGTATTGAGTATAGTCAAAACACAACTATAAATGTTCATTCATTCACTAAGCTATACATTTAACAGAGGATGATAAACTCTTTGGGACTGGGCAGTTTGCAAGAGCGGAAAACTTGTTAAAGATCAGTTCCAGTCTCTAGATGTGTGGTTTTACAAAGCCAACATGTGTTTCCGTAAATTTAATAGGAGTGGCCTGATGACAGCTTGGGTATTTGTGCTGTTCACTAATAAACCTTCAAAGGAAATTTATAGCTAAGTGAAAGGAGGACAAAGCCAGCCTATTTTATGCCATTTGTATGTTAGGGTGTAAGTTGCAGAGCAGAACTAATGACTGGAGTTGTATGGATTACTGAATAAAGATAAGGAAGTTTGAACTTCAAGGAAAGATGCTATTTATAGTTACTTGTGTTTTCAGTTGGGGATTTTAGCTGTGGTGTAAAATGAAGGTATATAATGAAGAAAGACCAATGGGATGCTATATGGTTATAAAATAATGTTATTCTTAGGCTCATTATTTTTATGAGAATTTGATAGTTCTATGTGCTGGGCTTGGTTGCCCAGTTGTGTCTGACTCTTTGTGATCCCATGGATTGTAGCCCACCAGGCTCCTCTGTCCATGGGGATTCTCCAGGCAAGAGTACTGGAGTGGGTTGCCATGCCCTCCTCCAGGGGATCTTCCCAACCCAGGGATTGAACCCAGGTCTCCCACATTGCAGGTGGATTCTTTACCATTGGAGCTACTAGGGAAGCCTGAATACTTTTCAAAATAATTATATTTATTTATTTTTAATTGATTGATGATTGCTTTACAATATTGGTTTGATTTCTGCAATACATCAACATGAATTAGCCACAGGTATATATATATATGTCGCCTCCCTCTAGAACCTCCCTCCAACCTAATGCCCTTTCTCACCCCTCTAGGTTTTACAGAGCCTGGTTTGAATTCCCTGAGTAATACAGCAAATTTCCATTGGCTATCTATTTTACATATGATAAGGTATATGCTTCCATGCTAGTCTCTCCATTCAATTCACCCTCTCCTTCCTTTCTGCAGCCCTTGTCCATAAGTCTGTTCTCTTTGTCTCTGTCTCCATTGCTGTGCTGCGAATTCATCAGTATCATCTTTATAGATTCCATATATATGCATTAATATATGATATTTGTTTTTCTCTTTCTGACTTACTTCACTCTGTATAATAGGCTCTAGGTTCATCTACCTCATTAGAACTGACTCAAATGCATTCCTTTTTATGGCTGAGTAGTATTCCATTATACATATATACATATATATATATATGCCATATGTGGCATATGGCATATATATATATGCCTTTATATGGCATATATGCCATAAAAAGGAATGTATTTGAGTCAGTGTGTATATATATATGTATACACACCACAGCTTCTTTATCCATTCATCTGTCAATGAACATCTGGTGCCTTCATATCTTAGCTTTTGTAAATAGTACTGCAGTGAACATTGGGTTACATGTGTCTTTTTCAGTTTTGGTTTCCTCAGGATATATGTATAAGGCAAATACTTATAAACAGTAAAAAAACAAAAACACCATGAATACTTGGTGTCATTCACAAAAAAATGATGTGCATTTGCCCTCTGTATTGGTACAGCTTTTGGTTTTAAAGATTTTTCCTTGAGTCACTGAAAAGGGTTGGCATTCCAAGTTTTCATGTAGATAATTGTGTACAGTTGTAGGCTCAAATGAGTTTTAAAATAAGGTTGCTTCTACATGTTAGTTTGGCAAAAATAAAAAGTGCCCTACATTTCTACTATGCACCTGCTAAAAGCAGTGGAATACCTCTGTATGTAGAGATATGACTAAGAACTTAAAAATATATTATTAAGTAAAAAGTAGAAAGCTAGTTAATGTGTACTTTGTATAGTATGAAGCTATAAAAGAAATGAAAGGATTCATATGGTTAATTATTGGGGCCTTTGGCCTGTGGAATGAATTTGAGGTGTGAACGGTCAGGGAGCTTCATCTTTTATGTGCTATACTTCTGTGTTTTTGGAGATTTTTTCCCTCTCACTTTTTTAAACAATACTGCTTTCATATATTATTTTGTGCTATTTACAAAATATCCAATAAAATTGTTTCTTATAGTTTTCAGAGGTATCTTAACATGGAGAGCCATAATGTTTAAATGTGTCTCATAGGTGCATAGTAGAGATATTCTGAAATCTGTATGTTTCAGGATATTTAGCTTGAAACCAAAATTTCACTGTGAAGGAGGAGGTGATAAATATATGTGTCTCTGCATGCTCCTAGTAATTTTAAAATGTTTAAAACTTTATCCTATAGTTACTGATTGATCTCTGATTAAGATGATATTCCTCATTGATTGAAAAATGTAAATAAACCAACATTGATACACATTATTTAAACAGTTATTGAAAAAATTAAAGTGGAATTTGCTCGGAGACTATTTTCAGATAGTGTTCTGTATTTGTTGTTGTAAAAAGCCTGAAATTGCATAGACTTTTTCTAAGACGTATACCTTGTGTGTATTTGTCATTCCCATATAATCCAAACTCACTAGTATATTCTGTAAATTGTATCTTGGACAATGATGCTTAAAAATAATAATGTATTTCCTTTTGTTCTCCAAGAGTTGCGGACAGTGTGTATCATTCACCAGCAGAGGGCAGTGTCTTGCCACATTTTTTTTTTTTTTTTTCCTGGCAGTCCTTTGGAATGAATGGATTTCCCTTGTAGTATTTCACCCAATTTGACATATAGAGACAAAGAAGATATTTACTGCTTATGAATTTGTAATGGATATATTTTATATGGAAGAGAAGATGATCAAAGCAATGTAACTTTATGTTGTTGTTAAGTTGCTAAGTCGTGTCCAACTCTTTGCAACTTCATGGACTGCAGGCTTCCCTGTCCTTCACCATCTCCTGGAGCTTTCTCAAACTCCTGTCCACAAAGTCTGTGATGCCATCCAACCATCTCATCCTCTGTTGTCCCCTTCTCCTCCTGCCTTAAGTCTTTTCCAGCCTCAGGGTCTTTTCCAATGAGTTGGCTCTTTGCAGGAAAGAATATTTATAATTTTGTTTATATACCTTCTAGATTAGTTGGTCCTTAAAAGAAATGCTCATTTTATGTGTAGGAAGCATTTAGCTTAAAATGTCATCAAATTGAAGTGCTTTCTTTTGTGAAATGAGGTTATAATTCCTCCAAATCTATTGAGAGCTGTTCACGGATTTGGTCCCTATGTGTTGTTGGCTGCTGTCCAAAGGGTTAGTGCCTGCTCCCCCTCCCCCCCAAACACTCAGTATAAACATATTTATTATTTGGAGGAAACATATGTAGTAATTTGTGGGGGAAAATGGGGGGGAAGTTACATCAGGGTATATTTTTATGTTTTAAAGTAAATAATGGAAATTTACGTTACATTTTAACATCATCCTCTTCGATGGCATTTTGTTGCTGTTGCTGTTGTTTTATTTGATTTTGGGGCCACTCTGTGGGGCGTGCAGAATCTTATCTCCTTAAGCAGGGATCACACCCACATTCCCTACAGTAGAAGCATGAAGTCCTAATCAGTGGACTGCCAGGAAATTCCCTGGTGGTACTGTAATTTTCTTTATAATGTTTCCAAAGCAGACAATTATTACACATGCAATTAAAAAATTAAAGTTTGTTTTCAAAAAGAACTATCTCATTGTATTTTATATATAAAAATACTTTAAAATATTTGATTTATTTAAAAACTAAAGATTGGTTAAGTACTTTTAAAAATGGAGGTGTAAAGACAAGAATGGTAGCTTAAGAAAATATCCAAAATGAAGAAACTGGTGAATCAGTGGTTACATCACTTGCTAGATTTGAGGCTTTGGGCAAATTACTTGTTTTCAGTTTCAAACAAATATAAATATCAAAAATCCCTGAGTGCATTTAACTATATCTAATATTTCTAGAGATATCTGTGAGCTGGTAGTTAGTGATTTTGATGTATTGCATACCCTGGTAAAGGAAGCAAGCAAGTACATTAGAAATTGATGAAATTAATAGTGTTAAATAGTGGAGATTCATCCCCACCTTTCTCAGGGTGTATTTCACTTCCTACATGTGCTAGATAAATCAGGCTTGTTTAATAATGTTAGCAGTTTTATACAAATGTTTATATTTCATGCAAAAGGGAGAGATTTGACTAATCTCTGGGATCTCTAAAATAATTGATTTTATCTGGAATCATAATTAAATTTTTTTTTGGTTGTGGAACTTTTTTGGAGATATTTGAAAGGCATATTTGTGAACCTGTATTTATGGATGTAGCTGGCTGCCTCTGGTCCTGCAGTGGATCCTAGGTGCTGGGGGATGGAGGTGGCAGGGGTCAGAGACTCTCCACTGAGAGAAGTGCGGAGCCCAACCATCTCTTGGGTCTTAGTAATGAGACTCTTCTTCAGGTTCTCACCCTTGCTTAAGTCTGGGGCTCTGGGTTAGGTTCCTACTTTAAATGTCTGTGTGTGAGTAAGTTAGGAACCTATTTCTGAAACTTGTTGCCAGTCATTCCATCTCTAAGGTTTCTCCCTGGAAGTTGGGTCAGACAGGTAGATGGAAGGTGACTTTTGAAAACAGGTTTTTTTCAAGGTGCAGGCAGAGCCAAGGAGGGGCCTGCAAGGGGCTCTCCTGTGACCTGCCTGCCCTGTTCCTCCTCCCACCGCACTCCAGCTCTTCCATTCTTGCCATCCTGTACTGCTTTCCAGCCGCTTTCTGGGAATGGTGCTGCTCCCTCCCTGTCTGATGAACCCTCACTGCAAGTCTCAGCTTGGCTATCACTTCTTGCAGGCGGAACTCCTGACCTCGGGAGCAGGATAATAGGGCTTCTGTCTGTCTATAGTGCTGTTATGCAGGTTACATGAGAAAGTGTGTGCACAGAGCTTGTGTTCCTGCTGATAGGAGCCCCCGCAGTCCTGGAATTCACTGCAGAAGGAACTCAGCCAGACACAGTGGATCAAAAGAAAGGTGCTTTAACACATGTTAAATAAAGTAAGTCTAAGGTACAGAAATTGATCAGTGCAAAGAAATAGAGAATAGGAAAACAACAGAATGGGAAAGACTATAGAGATCTCTTCAAAAAAATTAGAGATACCAAGGGAACATTTCATGCAAAGATGGGCATAATAAAGGACAGAAATGGTATGGACCTAACAGAAGCAGAAGATATTAAGAAAAGGTGGTAAGAATACACAGAAGAACTATGCAAAAAAGATCTTCATGACCAAGATAACCGTGATGGTGTGATCACTCACCTAGAACCAGACATCTTGGAGTGCCAGAAGATATTAAGAAAAGGTGGTAAGAATACACAGAAGAACTATGCAAAAAAGATCTTCATGACCCAGATAACCCTGATGGTGTGATCACTCACCTAGAACCAGACATCTTGGAGTGTGAAGTCAAGTAGTCCTTAGGAAGTATCACTGCAAACAAAGCTAATGGAGGTGATGGAATTCCAGCTGAACTATTTCAAATCCTAGAAGATGACACTGTGAAAGTGCTGAACTCAATATGCCAGCACATTTGGAAAACTCCACAGTGACCACAGGACAGGAAAAAGTCACTTTTCTTTCCAATCCCAAATAAAGGCAACGAACGCCAAAGAATGTTCAAACTGCCACACAATTATACTCATCTCACACACTAGTAAAGTAATGCTCAAAATTCTCCAAGCCAGGCTTCAGCAGTATGTGAACTGAGAACATCCAGCTGTTCAAGCTAGATTTAGAAAAGGCGGAGAGGAACCAGAGGTCAAATTGCCGACATCCGTTGGATCACTGAAAAAGCAAGAGAATTCCAGAAGAACACCCACTTCTGCTTCACTGACTACACTAAAGCCTTTGACTGTGTGGATCACAACAAACTTTGGAAATGTCTTAAAGAGATGGGAATCCCAGACCACCTTATCTGCCTCCTGAGAAATCTGTATGCAGATCAAGAAACAACGGTTAAAACTGGTCATGGAACAATGGACTGGTTCCAAATTGGGAAAGGAGTACATCAAGACTGTATATTGTCACCTTGCTTATTTAACTTCTATCCAGAAGTTAAATCCAGAGTACATCATGTAAAATGCCAGGCTGGATGAAGCACAAGCTGGAATCAAGATTGCCAGGAGAACTATCAATAATCTCAGTTATGCAGATGATACCACCCTTATGGCAGAAAGTGAAGAACTAAAGAGCCTCTTGATGAAAGTGAAGGAGGAGAGTGAAAAAATTGGCTTACTCAACATTCAAAAAAGGAGGATCATGGCGTCTGGTCCCATCACTTCATGGCAAGTAGATGGAAACAGGGGAAACAAAGAGAGACTTTATTTTCTTGGGCTCCAAAATCACTGCAGATGGTGATTGCAGCCATGAAATTAAAAGATGCTTGCTCCTTGGAAGAAAAGCTGTGACAAACCTATTAAAAAGCAGATATATTATTTTACTGACAGAGGTCTGTCTAGTCAAAGCTGTGGTTTTTCCAGTAGTCATGTATGGATGTGAGAGTTGGTCCATAAAGAAAGCTGAGCACTGAAGAATTGATGCTTTTGAACTGTGGTATTGGAAAAGACTCTTGAGAGTCCCTTGGACTGCAAGGAGACACAACCAGTCAATCCTAAGGGAAATCAATTATGAATATTTATTGGAAGGACTGATGCTGAAGCTGAAGCTCTAATACTTTGGCCACTTGATTTAAAGAACTGACTCATTGGAAAAGACCCTGATGCTGGGAAAGATTGAGGGCAGGGTGAGAAGGGAACGACAGAGGATGAGATGATTGGATGACATCACCGCCTTGATGGACATGAATTTGAACAAGCTCTGGAAATTGGTGATGGACAGGGAAGCCTGGCGTGCTGCAGTCCATGGGGTTGCAAAGTGTTGGACGCAACTAAGTGACTGAATTGAACTGAACTACAGGTATAGACAGCCTATGTACAAAATTGTTCACTTTTGTCTGAAGGGCAATATGCCTGAACTTAACATTTTCAGTAGTGTGTGGTGAGATTCACAGCTTCATGTGTTAACTCATTTTTATGTTGTTGTATTCTAAGACATTTATTTTTGTTTTATACATGTATATGTCTTCTTTTTCAGATTCTTTCCCATTATAGATTATTACAAGATATTGAATGTAGTTCCCTGTGCTATACAGTAGCTCCCTGTTTTTTTATCTTTTTAGTGTATAGTTGTGTTATCTGTTAATTCCAAGCTCCTAATTTATTCCACGCCGCCCCCCGCCACCCCCCACACACCCGCCCCCAGCATCCCCTTTGGTAACCATAAGTTTGCTTTCTGTGTCTGTGAATCTGTTTGTAAAGAAGTTCATTTGTATCATGTTTCAAGATTTCACATATAATTGATAGCATACGATATTTGTATTTCTCTGTCTGACTTACTTCCCTAGACATTTCTGTTTAGATTAGGAGGTATTTCTTTCTACAGTTACTGGATTCCAGCCAGGACAGTAGGTACTACTGTCTTTTGAACCTCCAGTTGCTCCCAGAGAAGTGTATGCTTCCTGTGAGTTCAAATAGGATGTTTTCCCTTTCTTTTCATACTTATTTTGCTGTCGAGAAAAGAAGGAAAAGAATACATTTCTCACCAACATTTCTACTATTGATGTTTTAAGAATTGTGATATTCTATTCTTGGAGTTTTTTTCATATGGTAACTTTTCCATATTACTGCAAACCAGTGGGTATTTCCAGTATGTTGAGAAAGTTAACAAAACAAAAATACACAGCAAAGAAAACACTGACTGCTTCTGTCCTTCCTCTTAAAAGAAATGGGACATGAAGATTGAAATGCTTGAGATACAGCCTTGCTTCAATAAATGACAATTTCGGTTCTGTCAGTTATTTGTTTTCAGATAAAGAAAACACCAGCTCTCATACCGGGGAAAGTAAATGTTCAGATTTGTTTTTGTCTTTTTTTTTTTTAAGGTAATATAATTTGATTGTATTCTTTTAAAATTAGCTGCCCAGGGATAGGGATTGAAAAATAAAAATTCCTGCACAAAAATGTTTCCCTAGTATTAAAATTTAAATGCAGGCAAATGCATTTAAAACTTAAACAAAACAGGTTGAGGTGTTCTTGAAGCATATGGTGAAGCAGACACATTTGTTGTAATGTAATGCACCGTTTATGGAACCTAATACACTGTCGTAGGCTCAGGTTTGTAAAATGGATTTTTATGGAGTATATCTTTCTTTAGTCCCCACCTCGTGCCAGCTGAGGAAGAATCCACGTCACACTCTGAGTGCTTCCCCAGTGGGGTTGGGGAGAGGCAGGGAGAGGGATGTGACTGGCCACCTCCTCTTGGATGTATGGGGCCCTGGACTTCACCTTCCTGCCTGCCCTGGAGGTGGGCTTGGCTGAGGCCCCTCTGGAGTGCTCTCAGCTCTGCAGGATGCCTGGGCAGCCTGCCTTCTTTGCTTCTCTTCCTTTATTCTCTTCTCTTCTTATCAGCAAAGCTAGCACTTGGGAAAAATTGAACAGGCTTTACTTTATTATGAGAATACATATAAGCAGAATTGAAACCTCTCAGATAAAAGTTCATACACTTACTAAAAACAAACAGCTGTATTTGATATCTCTTGAGGCCAGCTGATATCAGAGTTTCTGATACTTTGTACAATTTTAATTGAAACGTACTACTTTTAATATAGAAGAAAAAGATCTCATGACAGGTAGTAAATTAAGGATTAAGACTCTAAAACTCTTTTAGGAGCAATCATACTTTCGGCTTTCCTTTCCATTTGAGTTTCATTCCATTGTCCTGGTTTGTGGTTCAAAGCCCAGTTCTGATTTTTGTTGACATGACTTCTTATTTTTCCATTCAAACTAAGATTGTTATTCCCTGGCCACTTGTGGAAATACCATTTTGGTGTGCTACATACTTTTGGTAAAATGAGTGTGTATAATGAAGAATGCAGAAGTATAGGACCAATTTATGATATTCCTTGACATTAAGAAAAAAATTTCTTCCTGTGACTTTTTGATTTTGCTACTTTATTTTTCTGTTTTAAGGATTGTGTTAGGCACCTTACAGGAATGGGCTACAAATATGAAATTCTGGAGTTAATTTAACTTTGTTTTCAGAATGAATATTCTAAAAGCATCTAGAATGATAAATTTTTTTTATGAGATGCTTTTTAGCTTGGGAAAGTTTCTTCACTGCTTTTAAGATTTATCATCTTATTAATTTGCTAGAAGGCATCATACTTTATTTTTTTCTCATGGTAGAAATTTGCAGGAAGCATATTATCTGTACCTGCTGTTTAGATTATGCAAAATGGTTGTTTCATCTACCTACCAGCATTTGTCTTAGCGTCTTCACATTTCCTTGAGGAGGTTAGGGGTTTGCATGGTAAAAAAGATAGAAAACAAAAGAAATTGACCTTTCCCTGAAGCAGTCATGTTCAGTGCATTTTTTTTTAGCTACCACCATGATGAGAAATTGGAGATGCCTGGCATTTTGATGTTGGAGGTTAAATTCCCTTTCAATTCAAAAGAGACAAAAATGATTGTTATAGTCCAGTCATTAAGAAGTCATTGTCCTCCTTGTACTTGGCACTTTTTATGCTATGCCACTGCCAAGATTTGATTGTTTTTAACCCCTTAGAAAGAGAATAAGAGTTTGGGGGGAATATCCATTTGTCTGTCTCAAGAATAAAGAGACATCTTGGTTTGGTTTTTCTTTCCTTGAATTCACACATCTTCGACTCGGACCTTGTAGCTTTAATCTTGGTGAGTATACATTTCATCTAAGGTATAGTTTTAGAAAAACAAGGAAAGGGCCATTTACATGCTTTCAGTTTTCATTGTATTTGGTCCCTTAATAGAATTTACATCAGCTTGTGATAGTAGAAGGACCTATGCTGGGTGTGAAAAGCTCACTAAGACAGTTTTCTTTGGCACTTTAATATGTAAGAGGCTAGTCTATTATCACTGATAAATACTGTAGCAAAGGTACAAGATAATACAGGAGTATAGGATGGAGAGAGATTAATTGCAACTTGATAGTGATCAGAAACTTTTTTTTTTTAAGAAGTCTGATACTTGAGCTAGTGAAGGTTAGATGGGATTTTGGTGGTTTGAAAGTATGTGTTTGAAAGGGGATCAGCAGCATGAGAGAAGTCTTGGAGGCAACATGCAGAAGGAAGTTTTTGACAGTTGTCTCTGTGTGCTTCGAGAGTACATTTAAAATGGTGGGTGGAACCAGGCTACGGAACACCTTGAATGTTAGGCAGAGGCATTTGGATCTTTTAATTCTGTGTGATGGGCAGCCAGTGAACATTTTAGAAAAGAGTTTCAATATAAACTTTTTATAAGGCACAGAAGTGGAAATACAATAGATATGTTTGCAATTTAAATTTTGATCGCCTTTTAATATTTTTCATATTGGGCAAGTGACTTTCAAAGCAGCAGAACTGCGCTTGTGTGGATGGCCAAGTGACTGCAGGATCACAGTGGAAACAACCTAGTTCCACTTTTTTCTCTGAATTTAAGAAAGATATAAATGGAGGGGAGTTCATATTCCATTCCTTAAAGATTATTCAGGTCATCAGGTTTTTAATTTAAGCGCAAGAGTGAAAAGGATTAATCATTTACACAAGTATAAATTATTTTCATTGGCAGGCTTAGAGCAGGGATTCCCCAACCCCTGGGCCATGGACCAGAAGAATGTCAGATCAGCGATGGCATTAGATTCTCATAGGAGCATAAACCCTACTGTGAACTTTGCATGTGAGGGATCTAGGTTGTGGCCTCCTTAAGAGATTCTAATGCCTGATGATCTGAGGTGAAACTGAGGTGGTGCTAGCACTGGGGAATGACTGAAAATATAGATTATCGTTAGCAGAGAAGTTTCACTGCACAGAGATCATGATAAATGAATTGCTTGCAGACTCATATCAAAACCCTATCAGTGAGTGGCAAGTGACAATTAACCGCATCGTGTGGCAGGCTCTGTAGTGGCAAATGAGTTGATATACTTCAGTTGTACAACTGCATCTGGCGTTGGGCTTTAAGTCAGAATCTGACACTTACTTTAGTCTACGTGTGGCCCACTCAGTATTTTATTCACCACTAGGTCTTGTTACTTTAAATGTCATCTATATACTGCTGACTGCTAACTAATAAGTTTATATCTTTAGCTTGGACTTCTTCTTGAACCTGCAAACTTCTGCCAGGTAATCCAGACTGATTACTTGGCATCTTCACTTGGATGTCTGATAAGTTTTACAAACTTGAATAAGTCCGATAACTGCTCTTCCAGGTTTCTCCATCTCATCTAATAGCAGTTCTGTTACTCCAGTTGCTCAGACCAAAAACTCTGGAATTTTCATTGGTATCTCTCTCTCTTTAATTACACATCAGTTCTGTCCACAGTTCTCCACTTTCCAAGTCTATCTGAAGTGACCACTTCTCACCACACTCACTATTGCTTCTCTGGTTCAACTAGTGTCTCTGCTCTGAATTATCCTAATGGTTCCCAAAGTCTCCCTGCTTCTGTCTATTCTTTATTCAGAGGTCAGATTGATGCTTTAAAAACCTTCATTCAGAGTGTACACTTCCCTGCTCAAAATCCCTTCTATGGTGTCCCATCTCACTCATTAAAATTTAACATTCTTACTGGTGTGCAAATGCTACATGGTCACTCTGTTGCCAACACCCACCATCTCCAGACATAGAGACTTCACCTCTCTGACATCCTCTGCTGCCTCCATGCTCCTGACCCACTTGGCTACAACATGTGCCCTCCATCCTTATGCCCCAATAACCCTGGATTCCACGATCCCTTTGTTGCATTCCCCCGCTCCCCACCCCCGCCCCGGCCTCCACTGCCTATAGCTTGTTCTCTCACTTCCTTCAAGTATTTTCTCTTGTGTCACCTTTTCACTGAGACTTTTCCTTAATTTAAATTGGAACCTTTTCCACAATCCCTGGGTCAGAAAGATCCCTTGGTGAAGGAGATGGTAACCCACTCCAGTATTCTTGCCTGGGAAATCCCATGGACAGAGGAGCCTGGTGGACTACAGTCCCTGGGACGGCAAAGGAGTCGGTCATGGTTTAGCAACCAAACAGTAGCAGCAACTACCACAGTCCCTGTAGTCCCTTCCCAGTGTAATTTTTCCCGTAGTGCTTACCATTTGACATGTCCTTCAGCTTATTTATTGTCTGTCTTCCCCAAGTTGCAAGTAAGCTCTATTAAAATAGGAATTTTTTTCTATCTTATTTCCACCTGTATCCCCAGTACCCAGCGTCATAACTTGTACATAAGTATTACTTCATAAATGGCTATGGAATGAATAAGTACAATGACAAAGTGAAGAATATAAACTTTAATCTGGCACAATTTAGCCCAGGCTTAGCTGATGCTGGTAAGTTTTTGTGAATTTCTATCCAATCTTCACTTTTACTTTTTATTTTATGGCTATTAATAACACTGAACATTTCTCATTTCTGAGTGCCCTTTACCAGTGTCCAGGTTCGCATTACTGTAGTTGTAATCATAAATGACTCTTTTAACACTGTTTCTTACAAGTTCCACATTACATTTATCAAAGTACAGCTCCCACTTTCCATGAAAAGAAGAGGTGAAATTCCTGGAAATAGCTCACATCTAAAACAAACAGCTTCCCCCAGTTCCAGAGGAGTGAAATTAAAAACGTTCACTGGATCATTTCATCGGCAGTAATCATTGAAGTTCAGCCTGAAGTCAGTGATGAGATGCTTGCCTCTCCCTCCCTGGCGCTAATGTTTTAACTGTGCAGTTGCTACAGAAATGAATGGCATGTTGGATTTATTTCCACAGTGGTATTTTTACTTTAACTTGACAGTTTCATGAGGAGATTTCTCAATAAATTGCCTTATTTCTTGGTTTGTCATATGCTTTAGCTTCTCAGGTGTGAATTTTTTCTTTCTAAATGTGTCTTTTTTAGGATATTTATTTGATAAAGCCTGTGTTGGCCCAGACTATAGTTACATGCTAGCTCTTTTATTGTCATAGAGCATTTGAATTAGATAGATTCTTATACTCATCAAAAAATTCTCCTTTAAAAAATGTTGCACTGGTGTTGCACCTGACTCTCCTTTCTGATTAATGTGACTGAAAATTGGGCCACTAATCTGGTTCATGTTTGTGGTTTTTATTGAAGTGTTTTTTTTTTCCCTTTGTGATGCTGAATCATTTTATACTGACCTCATTTTTTTTTGTTGTTGTTGTTTTGAGTGGCTATCTTACAAATGTAGTTGAAATCTTTAGAGTCCATAGTGACCACAGTTTAAGTTTAGTGTGAATGTACATTGCAAGTGAATTACATTCTTGTGTTTATTTGAATGAGTGAATGAATGAATGAACAATTGCTGTGACAGAAGGAAGGATGAAAATTTTAACCTTCCACTGAATTCCAAGAAATGTCTTCTTGAATGTATGTGCTTAGGCCCATTGAGTGAGAAAATATCGAATAGCCATATGTAGTAAGCAAGATCTGAGTCTGTGGGGTTTGATATCTGGCCTAATTGTTTATAATTAAAGGATCAAAGAAAAAGATGTCCATGTAGCCACAGAAAATGCTCTTATCTTTGTTGTTGTTTGTTTCAGATGTTTTCTGTGTCACTGACTACAGAACTCAGAATTATGGTTTTAGGGGCAGGGAGTCAAAGGGGTACCACTTTGTCTTTGGGCACATCAGTTTCTGTCTTCACCTGTAGTTAAAGGGGCAGAGTCCGAGGAGATACTGGTGCTTCTGGGAGCTCTAGCCTTGCAGGTGGGGCATCCAACTCCTTTCTTTCCTCTGATATTTGGAAATTTCTTGGTAATTTGGGGGAACATTTCTCAGCCTGTCTCTCTCAGGTGCTTTAGGCAAGAAAGCATTTACTTCTTAAAAACCTCAAGTTTGGTAATCCAGAATCTTCTTTCACATAGCTGCCGGCATTCTCTCTCTCTCTTTTTTTTTTCCGGAAAATTCAAGCTGTGGTTTTATACTTAAACTCAGATTCAGAACATGTAGGAAGGAGGAGATGGTTGGAGGTTGCAGGAGCTTTTGTTTTAACTCACTGAGAGTGTGGGCTAGTTAACTATACTGTAATAGGATTCCTGCCTCCAGGTCTGCTTTGCCCAGGTAGCCACCCTGCTGGCAAGTGTGGACCACAGCAGACTCAAATTCTAAGAGCCCTTTGGCTCCTAGTTGGCGGCAGGCAGTGGGAGCAGGCAGGGGACTGGGGTGAGGGGAGGAGAATGCTGCCCCCACTCAGGGTTGCCTCAGGTCCTCCTCTGGGGACCCTCCTGAGTTCTGGTAATTACTCCGTCAGGCCTTTTAGACTGAACTTCAGTGAAAACTTGGCTGTTAGCAGGCCCAGGGTACTATTCTGTCTGTCTTGTTCCCTTATACCCTGCCTCTACCTGTAATGTCCGTTTATTCAAATTCTTCCAAAGTTTCATTTTAGTCTATTATCTGCTGGGACCCAGACTTACACAGAAAACTCCTGTGGATTTTGGGTGAGGAGCTTTTATTAAATTAAACAAAAACTGAAAATGTTTAAGGTCATTCTTCATAGAAAAATGTTGTTTCCTTTGGTCTCTGGATTCCGCTTTGCTATTGATATGGACACAAGATAGGTTCCTATATGTATTTGTTTAATTTAAAAATTAAGGATGGTAGAAAATCCTGTTGCCTTCAGCTATAAAAATGTATTGTTTCTGTCTTTCTTTAAAACACGTTTTGGTACCAAAGCTAGTATGTTGACACTTTGCGGTTAGTAAGGCTTAATCTTCTTGCTTTGGAGGTTTTGAAAGGAACCGTGTGTATGACGGTGAACATTCAGGGAAACTTATGTCCTTTTAACTATTTAACATTCTAAACCATTTTTGAGAGCTCAGTATGCCATTTGAAGCTTGCAAAGCATGGCTTCTTAATTTCAGATGCTTTTGTGGGTGCCTAAGGTGTGCTTTGTTGGGATTGTTAAGATCATATGAAAATATTCCAGGGCTGCCACTGCTGCTGACATGTCTCAGCCAACATTGTGGAGGAGCTTCTGATGGAATAATTATGATATGAACAACGTTGTAGGCGGTTGTTACCATAGAAAAATATGGTATGGATCAAATAAAAGAGTCATGAACTTCGATAAATTGATTGGTCTTGCTTGCTTTTTTTTTTGCCCAGGATAAGCTCAATTCAAGAACTGGCCTGGCCTGCTGTAGTGCAATGATGGTTTACATTCTTCACAGGCTTCTTCACTGTTTGAAAAATACTGTTATGAACAGATTTTTAAGGAATTTTTTTTACAGTGAGTTATCAGTTTCATTTCTCTGTCCATCTTTACCACCATCCCCGTCGCCCTCAATTAGCATGCTAGTTACTTAAGTTTTTAGATTTGATATTCAAGTTCAAATCTCAGCAAGATTCAAGTGTTTTTCTCTTGAGATTCAGTTCAAAGACAAGTTTTGTTTTTGTTTTTCATGGTAGCTGAAATGATGTAGTATACCACCTGTTGAGAAGTCTAAAGTTATATCTTATAAAAGAGCACTGGCACATGAAAAGGCACTGTTTCGTGTGTGTGTATATTGAGCTGCAGTTTAGCCTAGGTTCCTGGAATTAACAAAGATCTGGAGCAGATCTTTACAGATGGATCCTTTCAGTTCAGTTCAGTTAGGTTTCTCAGACATGTCTGACTCTTTGCCACTCTGTGGACTGCAGCAAGCCAGGCTTCCCTGTCCACCACCAACTCCTGGAGCTTTCTCAAACTCATGTGCATCGAGTCAGTGATGCCATCCAACCATCTCATCCTGTGTTGCCCCCTTATCCTGCCTTCAATCTTTCCCAGCATCAGGATCTTTTCCAAGGAGTCAGTTCTTCGTATCAGGTAGCCAAAGTATTGGAGTTTCAGCATCGGTCTTTCCAATGACTATTCAAGACTGATTTCTTTTAGGATTGACTGGTTTGATCTCCTTGTAGACCAAGGGACTGTCAATAGTCTTCTCCAACACCACAGTTCGAAAGCATCAATTCTTCAGTGCTCAGCTTTCTTTAAAGTCCAACTCTCACATCCATACATGACTACCTTAATGGACCCTAAATTCCCCTTCCTTGCATTACTAGAGAACAGCTTTCTGAGAACAGCCATCGTGAGCAACAAAAGCTGTGGTCAGAGACATTCTATATGGGTATCATGACTTCAGTTTGCTCGTATAAATGACCTGATGACCAGCTGGTGACAGTGAAAATGCAGCCCTCCTCCCCACTTTTGGATGGTGCTTTGTTGATGAACCAGGTTTCTCCTCTTTGTGAGCAGATTATCCAGTGCAATGGCAAGTGGGTGTCAAGCATTGGATCTTACGAGAAAACATTGCTGAAGCTGTGGGCTCAGTGGGAGAGGCATCTGTGGTGCTAATGGCAAGGAAATAAAACTGGCCTTCTTGGAATTTGATAGATTGTCCAACTCAGGTCTTTGAGCTTCATTCAGTTTTATCATTGCTCACATGAGAATGTCTGTAAAATGTGTTGGTATGAGGATTAAACTCTAAGGGAGTTTGTAAATGTAAATAATTATGACATGGTGTTAGAGAAACAAAGGTAAAGAGAAAATCTGCAAGTGAGAGATGAAAATAAAAATTAAGGAGAGAGAAATATTAGGTGAAGGTAGAATATTATTCTCTGAAAGCTTGTTTTGTTTTTTGCCTTGATAAGATTTTGTAGCCATATTCAGTTCTTTTTACATAATCCAAATTATTTCCTGTGAATGTCAGTTACAATATAAAACTGATTATATTGTGAGAAGTGACTCATTTGAGAAGACCCTGATGCTGGGAAAGATTGAAGGTGGGAGGAGAAGGGGATGACAGAGAATGAGATGGTTGGATGGCATCACTGACTCAATGGACATGAGTTTGAGTAAACTCCGGGAGTTGGTGATGGACAGGGAGGCCTGGTGTGCCTGCAGTCCATGAGATCGCAAAGAGTCGGACACGACTGAGCGACTGAACTGAACTGATTGTGGGAAGCCACAGGATCTTTCTAGTAATAACTTCGGACCCTCGTTTTTATCTCATTCTGCACTCTAGGGTGAATAAGACTGTTGCTAAGAATGCACATTGGGGAAAACAAAACAAATGCCTCCCAACACTGTTTATCACAGATATGGACTGCGGAAATGAGTGTTCAAAATTCCAAAACAACTGGAATATTTTCAGTAGTTTACAAATTATTAAAAGGTCTTCCTGATGTTTTGACTTGTCAGAGAGACTCTGTGTTATGGGGGTTTAGAACTTGTAGTTTGGCATTGCAGATTCTATTCTGATGATCTAGTCATTTTCAGGGGCATTGCTGCCTTTAAACTACTGCTCTCTTTCATATTCATAACTGTGCCAATATTATTGGTATGTGCAATAAAATATATAGGTGTTCATTTGTCTTAATTCTTGTTTATGTGATTGGTAGAAAATGTATTAAATGACTGTAGCTTTTTGGTAAAAATCAGTGCAGACTTTTTACCATTGTTACTAGAAGAAAGTAAATTATTTAGGGTTTTATACTTAGTAATGCCTTTCATTATTTTGACCTAGACTCTAAAGTGATGGCGGTAAAGGAACTGCTTACAAACAACATTAATTAGAGTATTGAGTGTATCATATTTACCTCCCAAGTCAAGAAGCTTCCCTTTGAGGTGATCATCCATTCTGTGTATGCAGGCTTCTGGTCCTTCCAGGGCGCACTCATCATCATTTAGTCTATCTACTCCAATTGCTTGCACCAGTGGCCTGTACCTTGAAAGTGAAAGTATTAGTGAAAGTGAAAAGTCATGTCCGACTCTTTGTGACACTATGGTCTGTCCATGAATTCTCCAGGCGAGAAAACTGGACTGAGTTGCCATTTCCTTCTCCAGGGGATTTTCCCAATCCAGTGGTAGAACCCAGGTTTCCTGCATGGCCTGTATCTTACCACACCTCAACAATCAGCCCTTTTTTTAAAAAAAAAAAAAAATCTTATTTGAGCTTTTGGTAGCAGGGGGCCCTTCTTGAAAAACCTTTTTATCTTGTCTCCTACCCTGTCGCACTCTTGGAAGGAGTCGCACTGTCTCTCTAATTGCTTCTTTAGCATGTTCATACTGAGCTGTCACAACACCCTCTATGAAGGTCATCTCTGGGCCAAAGCCAGTAAGTAGTCAGTTTTCCATCCTCCCGTTGCTTAGCCCCTCAGCCTCTCCAGTTTTGAACCACGGTCTTCTTTTCTCCCCGTATCACTATACTCACCTGTTTTTCTTCTAACTCTCTGTTTCTCAGCCTTCTTCATCAGACCTCTAAATATTAGAAGGCCATAGAGATCTCTGCTTGGCCCTCTTCCCTGTCTTCAGGTTCTTTATCGATTTGGTTGTTTGTCTTCCCTCCCCAAGGATGTAAGTCCCTTGCGAGTAGGCACTTTGATCTGTCTTGTTTGTGCTGGTGCCCAGAGCAGAGCTCCGCTGGTGCTGGCTGACAGCACGACCCTTAACCATTCTTCTTGGTCCTTGGATTTGTGTGTCCTCACTCCCTGTATTTTCACAGAGATTGTAGTCAGTGGTTCTGTGATCAGCTTGAACATTACTTTAGTGTCATGGGATACAGTTTATATAGTTTATTACTTTGCTTGACCTATGTCTTCTTTTTCCATTAATGGTACTGCCGCTTTGTGACAGGTGAAAGTTGAGGCCTTTTGCTGTGTTATTGATGCCGCTTTCATTTTTTATCCACTATGGTCAGTCCCTTTACTTACTGCATTGCTACCCACCTGTTTCTTTTCAAACTTTTACTTTTTAACAACCTTGGAGGTTGATGGTTAGTTATACTTTGTCTCTGCTGCTGCTAAGTCGCTTCAGTCGTGTCTGACTCTGTGCGACCCCATAGACGGCAGCCCACCATGGTCCCCTGTCCCTGGGATTCTCCAGGCAAGAACACTGGAGTGGGTTGCCATTACCTTCTCCAATGCATGAAAGTGAAAAGTGAAAGTGAAGTTGCTCAGTCGTGTCCTACTCTCAGCGACCCCATGGACTGCAGCCTACCAGGCTCCACCATCCATGAGATTTTCTAGGCAAGAGTGCTGGAGTGGGGTGCCACTGCCTTCTCCATTTTGTCTCTACCCTCCCTATTAAGATCTGTCAGATTATCCCGAGAATGCAAAACTCTGAAATTCCTTTAGGAAAGAAAGAATTTTGAGCAGGAATGCCAGTTGCCAGTGTTGTGAGTCTCAGCTTCCTTGCACACATGCTCAGGTGCCCTCGATAGCTTGTCTGTAGCCTGTTTTCCGGGCTGTCAGCCCAGCACTGCCTACATCCTGTGCTTTAGCAAGTATGAGTTACCTGGTACCCCACACCTGTGTTTCTTCATCTCTCTGCTTTGCCTTGTGCTGTTACCTGGAATATGATCTTTATCCAAACTGCATACATATTGCAAAGCCATTTCAACTGTTTTCTCCTTTGTGAAGATCTGTCTGCTCACCCTGAGCTCGAAATATTCTCTCTTTATTGTGAAATCTCTAGGTATCTTTACCTTAATTATAGTGCTTAGACTTCTCTTTTTCTGTGTTTGCTTATGTCTCATATCTTGTAGGTCACTGAAGACAAATGCTTAGCTCTTGCCTTTTGTTCAATAAATATTGAAGGAATAAAAGAGACTTGAACTCATGTAAAGAAAACTAAGTGCCCTTTTGCTATTTACTTACCTATCCTGGGTGTCAGTTCTCTTTAAATTATGTTTATTCTTCCATTTCCAAGTTAATAACAGCTAACATTGAGTGCAATGCTTCACTTTTCACAAAACTTTGTACATTTATCCTGCTTGACTACCCCCCACCTCCAGTTCAGTAAGGAGATAGTGTATGTAAACCGTAAAGTAAGGTACAGATGCTGTTTCTCTGGTTAAGTGTTACTGTTCTCCAGTCACTGGTCTGTGAACTTTTCCTCTACTATTGAGCGGACTCTTCTGCCCATTTCCCCCCCCCAATTGTTGAGGTGTAACTGATGAACAGTATTATAGAAGTTTCAGGTGTACATCATAGTGACTCACAACTTTAGAAGGCTGTGCCCCTTCGATAGCCATAAGATACTGGCTGTATGCCCTGTGCCGTCCGGTAGGAGCTCTTTTATTTTACACACAGTAGTACAGCTGCCCTAACTGGGTCTTCAGCCAGGTTTCCGACTCAGGTATATTCTCTTGGGATATGGGAGAAAGAGAAATATTTTGTGCCGAAAGAGAATATTTAAGAAGAAGAAATTGTAGAGATTTTCTCTCAGATGTTTTCTTTGATTCTTAAGGATTAAAATAGACTTGATTTCTACAGCCCTCTGCCACTTCTTTCTTTTATGGCTCATAAGAGTCTCATTTCTGAAATGTCATTAATTTTATTGGTCCCTGAAGGATGTTACTCACTCTTGATGAGTCCTGAGGGTCTTTGGGATATTAGTCTCATTTTTAACTCTTCCTGGTGTAATTGGATCAGTGTGGTGCTTTTGACTTACTTGGTTAGAGTTTGTCAGAGGAGAAAGACATTCTTCTTGGTGCAGTGCTAAAGTGTCTCTGTTCCCAAGACTCCGGGCAGAAATGACATTGTTCAGTGTTAGCAGTTCTTGGGATTCTTGAGGTGAGATGCAGTCACTGATGGGAGATTCCTCGGGGCAGCCACAGGTAGGTTTTTAGGGGTATGCATATTGAACTCTCAAATCCTCAAAATAGCTTCTGTCCCATCTGTCAATATTTACAGAATCATCAGCACGAGTCGCTTTGCTTTTGCAGGCGTCCCAGGTGGCACTAGTGGTAAACAACCCCTGACAATGCAGCTTAGATGGAAGAGACACAGGTTTGATCCCTGGGTGGGGAAGATCCCCTGGAGGAGAATATAGCAACCAACTCCAGCATTCCCCCCTGGAGAATCCCATGGACAGAGGAGCCTGGCAGGCTGCAGTCCATAGTGTCGCATAGAATTGGACACTACTGAAGTGACTTAGCATACACGCAAACATTTTGCTTTAATAAATTCCCCCTGTAATCTTTTTGTATAAATCCATTTTTAAAATTTATTAACTAATATGGAGAATGCCCAAAAAATAAAGCAGTTGTTGAACTTATTTTAAAGTATATTTTCAAAGGCTCTCCATGGCATACTGCCTTCTTAGCTCTTAACTAAATCAGTGTTTCTCTTGGGCTTTCCTGGCAGTCCAGTGGTTAAGACTCCAGGTTTCCAATGCAGGAGGCATGGGTTTGGTCCCTGGACAAGGAACTAAGATTCCACATGCTATGCAGTGCAGCTAAAAAAAAAACAAACAAAACCACAATGATCTTGCTAACCATGTAGTCCTCTCACTTTAGTGTACGTAGGAACCCTGGAGAACTTGTGAGAACTACGGAGGCTGGTTTTACTCTTCCTACATTTTGCAGGAAGCTCCTCAGAGAATTCTGATGCCTGTCCTCCTCTGAGTACATGTTGAAAGTACAGTACTAAAGTCTCACCTTCCTTTGCCTGTGACTACTGTTTTCTTTTGCCAGCATCCTTTAGGACAACACTGACATTTACGTAGAGTTGCTTCACTCCTTGACTCTTGGGTGTTTAAAGGCCTGTGTCTCCCACGTCTCCACGCACACCTTAGGCACTGATCCCCTGGCATGAGAGCAGCAGGCATTGTTGGATAGTCCCTTTGTTTTCTCACCTGGGGAACCCTCACCCCACCAGCATACACACTGTGTGAAACTACCATCACCTCACTTCAGTAGGTTTATAGTTGTTTGAAGGGATGGATATTGAACAAAGTAATTTGGTGAGAAATATTAGTTAACAACTACATGTACAACAAGTAGAGTTGCTAAGTTTAAAAGTTTTAAGGTCACAGTGATAGTGTTTTCTTAATATTCTTTGATTAGTAGGAGTACTTTCTGTACTCAATGGATGGCCCTCAACTAAAAGTCATGCTTAATAATTCCCTCCACGTTTCTGTGAATATTATTCTTGAACTTTAGTCTTCTTGGGGCTGTGTTTGTCAGTAAGCACTGGTCATATCTTAATGGCCATGTTATCTGAGAAAGGAGCTTACTGTGTAGCTCTGTGTAAGATGTATACCGACTTATAAGAACATTGATTTCCATTCTCTAAGCTAGCTGTGCAATTAAAAAGAAATCTTAAGTAATATTGTGACTGGGGCTCTGGCTAGACCCTGCAGGGTAGACAGAGGAGTAAGAACAGAAAAGGCGCTGGAGGTTTAGTAGGGAAATGAGTCTGATGGACTGTAGCCATCATGGAGTCATTCATGCCCTGAAGAGTACAAGTACTAGAAGAAAGATTTCGCCATAATGTTTTGTGTAAGAGAGAGATGATTTAGATGCCACCAGGAAAATACTTTATGAAAAATGCTGGAATATAGCAGCTGTGTATTTACACATGTGATGGAGTTATATTACCCATCAGACAAGTCAGAGCTGGAGTACAGAGCAGGGAAAGTATGTGATGTGTTTCAGTGACCAAGAGATCATCCTTCTTCTCTTATACATAGATTATGGTAGGTAGTAGGATTTGGGATCATATTCTTAGAGCCTGCAAGCCTGAACTTTTAGGAGAGCTCTTTAAGTAATCCATAAACTTAGTAATGCCCTTCCCCCTTAAAAATTCCTTAGTTTTATATCATTAAGAAAATTTTTTTTGGAAAGTACATATTTGTAGTTTAGGGAGTCAAAAGTAGTGTTCTTGTGTGTGCATTCAGTTGTGTCTGACTCTTTGAGGCCCCATGAACTGTAGCCTGCCAGACTCCTCTGTCCATGGAATTTTCCAGGCAAGAATATTGAAGTGGGTAGCCATTCCCTTCTCCAGGGGATCTTTCCAACCCAGGAATCAAACCTGCATCTATTGCATCTCCTGCATCGGCGGGCAAGTTCTTTACCTGGGAAGCCTAAGAAGTAGAAAGAGGTGCTACAAAGTACACAGTCAAAACAGTCCTAGTGGTAGTCAGTTCTTTTCTCCTTTAATCCTTACCAGTTATTTGAGGGAGGATAGACCGAGGCAGAGAGGTGAAATGTCTCCCTGGTGCACATACAGAGGAGCAGAGCCAGACTGTGCCCTGCGTGCGGCCTTCTCCACCAGTGTATCAGTTTTGAACTCTGGGATGACCTTGACCCCAGGGAGCATTTGACAGTGTCCGGGGACGTTTTTGATTGTCATGACTGGGCCACTTGCATCTAGTGAATGGCACTCGTAGGTGCTGCTGATGCCAATGCATACGACAGTGGCCCACCACAAAGAATTATCTGCCCTCAAGTGTCAATTGTGTGGGGATGGCACTAACGATACTACCAGCAAGATGGTCATCACTGTTTGTGTAGACCTCTATCAAGTTTTCCTTTAAGCTGCGGAGCTAATTTAAGAGAAAAAGTTTGTTTTATTCTTAGTTTTTTGATTGTGCAAGAGATATAGTGAGCTCACATATATGCCTGTGGTAGTAAAATCTTAAAGTATTTTAGTCCCATAAGAATTTGTATCTCCTTTACTAAGTAATACTATATTTAAATGGCATCAAATAGATGATCAGCATACATTGAATCAGCTTTTCTAAAGCACATTCTGGAATTCTCCTGTGGGAGCAATAAGTATTAGGATGTTAACTTTAGAAAGCTTCTAGTAGATCCTGACAGGTAATTATGCCTCCAGTTTCTAAATCCCTTGGTTTCTTTCATTCTGCATGAGGTGCCATTTGCCTAAGGGAAAGATAAATACCAGCATTTCCTGTCTATCTGAAGCAGATCCTAGTTATCTGCTGCATGCACTCCTGGTTGAGGGGCATTGCTCCCAGTGGTTAAAATGAAACAGATTTAGGGAAGGAATGTCTTGGGCCACATTCAGGGTTGACTTTCCTTATGGAAAAAAGTAATCCTGATGATCAGTGATGTTCCTCCGGGAATCTGACTCTACAAATAATTTTCAGGCTAAAATTTTATATACAATTTAAGAGAGAATACTATATAGTAAACTTTAAAAGGGCAAATAAAAGCCCTGACAGTACAATTGAATTTGGTGGTAATTTGATTAATATTTACCTATATATATAATTTTAATATACATCTAAGACAATATATATAAAAAAGAATAGACATTTTAAAAATTTTTTATAAATAAACATTTTTATTTATTTTATTTTATAAAAATAAAAATGTTTATTCAAAAAGAATAAACATTGGAGTTAAGAACATAAGAGGCTTGTTAAGAACATAAGAGTCAAATAAGGAATACAATATGATGGTAAGGATTTTGGCATGTTTGTTTCTGAAATGAATAGTTGTTTGAATTATAATTTTTCTAGATCTTCCACATTGTAGAATTTACTATCAACATTAGAGTTGGATAATTTTTTCAGCTGATAGAATTAAATTTCTAAAGTATCTTATACGGGATGATCCTTTTTTTTAAACTTAAAAGTCTTGGATATACACTTTTTGTTGTTGTTTAGTTGCTAAGTCATGTCCGACTTTTTGTGACCCCGTGGACTGTAGCCTACCGGGCTCCTCTGCCCATGGGATTTCCCAGGCAAGAATACTAGTGTGGGTTGCTATTTCCTTCTCCAGGGGATCTTTCCGACTCAGGGATCGAACCCACGTCTCTTGCAGTGGCAGGTGGATTCCTTACCGCTGAGTCACCTGAGAAGTCCATATATACCCTGTGCTGTGCTTAGTCGCTCAGTCGTGTCTGACTCTTTGTGACCCCGTGGGCTGTAGCCCGCCAGGCTCCTCTGTCCATGGGGATTCTCTAGGCAAGAATACTGCAGTGGGTTGCCGTGCCCTTTACTATGTATAAAATAGATAACTAATGAGAACCTACTGCATAGCATGCTCTGTGGTGACCTAAATGGTAAGCACATCCCAAAAAGAGGGCATATATGTTTATGTATACCTGATTCACTTTGCTGCCCAGCAGAAACCAACATAACATTATAAAGCAACTATACCCCAATAAAAATTAATTTAAAAATAGAACATTAGGAGAATGGTGTAAGGGATATAAGAGAATTTTTTTTTGCTATTTTTGTAACTTTTCTCCAGACTAGTTTAAAATAAAAAGCTAAGAAAAAGCAATATGGAAGATCACTGATCACAGATCACCGTAACAAGCATGTTAATAATAATAATAAAAAAGTTTGAAATAATATGAGAATTACCAAAATGTGAAACAGACATGACACGAGTAAATGATGTTGGAAAAATGGAGCCAATAAACTTGCTCAAGGCAGGATTACCTCCAATCTTCCATTTGTAAAAAGTGAAGTGCAATAAAATGAGGCATATGTATATAAATAGTGTTGCTTTACATGGACTTGATTTGCTTAGCAAATCAATGCATAGATACATTTATCCACAGATAACAGGGCTTGAGAAAAGAATTTTGACATTGGATATTTAATATTTTTACTCTTCATTTCAATGAAGCCATCATCTCTTTTGCTAGTCCAGTAAATTAGATAATACTGTCTTATGATAAATGAAGGTTTCCCAATGGAAATTGTTCAATCCATTGGTTGAGATTTCTGGGTTGCTCCTGGTGCTGTAGTTGGCTGGTTCAGGTTGAATACTCAAGCATTCTGATAAGAGAGAATGACCTTTGCTTTAATTATTTAGAAAATGGAAGTGTTCGTTCTCTGGGAGCCAGTGTGTAGAATGGCTCCCGTGTGGGAATATTATTCTGAGAGGTACTGAGTATAGTGGTTACAAGCAAAGGATTTGGAGTAACAGCCTTTAACTCTCATTTCTGCCAATTAATAACTGTATGCTCTCATTTAAGGTACTTATCTCCTCTGTTCTTTAGTTTCCTCATCTGAGATAATACCTACCTGGTAAAGTTATTCTGAAAGCTACCTTATGTAAGGATTTTAGCACAGTGCCCAGTGCTTAGCACTGAGAAAATGTTAGTTAAATGTTTGTTATTATTGACCGGGTTTCAGGTACTGATTCTAAAACCAGAAACATGTAATTTCTTAACATCTTTTGGCTGTTGTACTATGAAGACTGTGTGGAAATCATAGACACTTTTGTCAGAGAAATAGAAGAAGGAGAAAATTACAACTACTTTATTGTTGCAGTCAATAGGTAAGAGCCGAAGGAAAAGTTTATTGGTATTCTCCTTAATGGTCTCTTTACATTACTTTATGGCAAATAGATGGGGAAACAATGGAAACGGGGACAGACTATTTTTGGGGGCTCCAAAATCACAGCAGATGGTGATTGCAGCCATGAGATTAAAAGACGCTTGCTTCTTGGAAGAAAAGTTATGACCAACCTAGACAGAATATTAAAAAGTAGAGACATTACTTTGCCAACAAAAGTCCATCTAGTCGAAGCTATGGTTTTTCCAGTAGTCATGTATGGATGTGAGAGTTGGACTATAAAGAAAGCTGAGTGCCAAAGAATTGATGCTTTTGAACTGGGGTGTTGGAGAAGACTCTTGAGAGTCCCTTGGACTGCAAGGAGATCCAACCAGTCCATCCTAAAGGCAATCAATCTTGAATATTCTTTGGAAGGCCTGATGCTAAGGCTGAAACTCCAATACTTTGGCCACCTGATGTTAAGAACTGACTCATTTGAAAAGACCCTAATGCTGGGAAAGGTTGAAGGTGGAAGGAGAAGGGGACGACAGAGGATGAGATGGTTGGATGGCATCACCAACTCGATGGACATGAGTTTGAGTAGGCTCCGGGAGTTGGTGATGAACAGGGAGGCCTAGTGTGCTGCAGTCCATGGGGTTGTAAAGAGTCGGACACGACTGAGCGACTGAACTGAATTGTCTCTTAACTACGTAGCTTAAATGATTTTAAAAAAGGAACTCTACAGCCTAGGTTTTAAAAACAAAACATCATCATTATCATAAAAAGTTAAAAGTTATTCCTATAAAAGCAGTAGCATCTATAATTTTTATCAAAGACTTTTGCTAGCTTCATGGTTCAGCACCTTGTAGAAGGATAATCTTTGTAGCTGTACTGTAAGCTCCATGTACTTTTAGGATTTAAACACTGATCTAAAAAATAGATTTTAAGTGGAAGAGTATAACTCTGATTTTGTGTTTCTATTATTAAAATGCATTTGTTTGAATTAGAAAGTCTGTATTAGTAGTTGAGAATATCACTTGTGTGTGTATGTTCATGTGTGTGTATGTATTGAATCTTAACATGAGAGTTCCAATTAGACTGCTGTCATGGAGGAATAACTTAAAAGAGCCTGAGATGTTGATGTGAGGTGAGGAGGAAAGACTCCATAAAAAAGAGCCAAAAAGGATCAGATCAGGATGTATATATAGTATAGTTTTCTAAGGAAGTTAGAACTGTTGATCTATACACAGCCTTTCCTATTTCCTCTCATTGTTTTTCTTGTAAAACTAAAGTTTTACAGTGAAAGTTAAAAGTTAAACTCTGAAAACATGGATCAGATTTTTAAAATGGATGGCTGTGTGGTTAGCATGATTAGTTTGAAAGGATAACATGTTAGATCCTCTTGTGGACTGTATGGGGCAAGTGTACCCCTCAGGATAGCATTTCCCTTAGAAGTGTTTTCATCCCATTAGGGTGTGCTTTGGGGATAATGCCATGTATTCAGTCTTTGTATTCATAAATAGTAAAGTTATTCTTGTGACTAAAAACAGTCTTTTCTGTAGTACTGTATATTATTGGGTATTGACCTCTCTTGCAGCAAAGTGAGCAGTTCTTAGCTCTTGTGCCTGTGTAGCTCTCCCTTGCTAAGAGTCCTCCCCACAAATTGAGATACAGGATAGTATACATTGTCTCCTGAGTTCTGGGAACACCCCTCCCCACCTTTCCTCTTCTCTGCTACAGAATACATGTTTTAAATTTATTAATATCATCTTAGACAATTTCTTTCAACATTACCAGAAATTGATGACATATCTAAATGGGACAGAACAGAGTAATATAATATTTATATATAAAGGTATATCCAGATCTCCTCCTCTTCTTTTCTCGGTCAACAGTTTCCATGTTTGCACAAATGTTGTGTGTGTGTATATATATATAATTTAATATATATTGATGTATCACATTGAATATGTCATATTTATATATTTGATGTATGTATTGGATACATTTATTTCATAGCTTCATTCCCATGTCATAACACCCAGTTTAAGAGGGTTGCTTGTGGTCATCCAGAGAATATTCCATCTGGATAAGGACGGTGATGGATTTACAAAATGAGTAAACTCAGGTCTAAAACTTTTTCAGGAAAACACAAAGAAACAGTAAATCTTTAGTTTTCTTTTAAAGAAAGTTAATATTTTCTCTGCTCCTTCTGTGTAAAGGCTGAAAAGGTAGCTTAATAGTGTCAAAAAAGAGACAGTTGAAACCAAGCATATAAACCTGTTTTTGGAAGATGCCTTATTTTACTAATCATTATATTTTAAACAGTTAAAGAAATGCAAAAAAGCAAAATGGCTGTCTGAGGAGGCTTTACAAATAGCTGTGAAAAGAAGAAAAGCGAAAAGCAAAGGAGAAAAGGAAAGATATACCCATTTGAATGCAGAGTTCCAAAGAATAGAAAGGAGAGATAAGAAAGCCTTCCTCAGTGATCAGTGCAGAGAAATAGAGGAAAACAATAGAATGGGAAAGACTAGAGATCTCTTCAAGAAAATTAGAGATACCAAGGGAGCACTTCATGCAAAGATGGGCACAATGAAGGACAGAAATGGTATGGACCTAACAGAAGCAGAAGATATTAAGAAGAGGTGGCAAGAATACACAGAAGAACTATACAAAAATGATCTTCATTACACAGATAACCACAATGGTATGATCACTCACCTAGAGCCAGACATACTGGGATGCACAGTCAAGTGGGCCTTAGGAAGCATCACTATGAACAAAGCTAGTGGAGGTGATGGAATTCCAGTTGAGCTATTTCAAATCCTAAAAGATGATGCTGTGAAAGTGCTGCACTCAATATGTCAGCAAATTTGGAAAACTCAGTAATGGCCATAGGACTGGAAAAGGTCAGTTTTCATTCCAATCCTAAAGAAAGGCAATGCCAAAGAATGTTCACACTACTGCACAATTGCGCTCATCTCATAAGCTAGTAAAGTAATGCTCAAAATTCTCCAAGCATGGCTTCAATAGTACATGAACCGTGAACTTCCAGATGTTCAAGCTGGTTTTAGAAAAGGCAGAGGAACCAGAGATCAAATTGCCAACATTCACTAGATCATCAAAAAAGCAAGAGAATTCCAGAAAAACATCTATTTCTGCTTTATTGACTACACCAAAGCCTTTGACTGTAGGTCACAACAAACTGTGGAAAATTCTTAAAGAGATGGGAATACCAGGCCACCTGACCTGCCTCCTGAGAAATCTGTTTGCCAGTCAGGAAGCAACAGTTAGAACTGGATATGGAACAACAGACTGGTTCCAAATAGGAAAAGGAGTTTGTCAAGGCTGTATATTGTCACCCTGCTTATTTAATTTCTATGCAGAGTACATCATGTGAAATGCTGGGCTGGATGAAGCACAAGCTGGAATCAAGATTGCTGGGAGATATATCAATAATCTCAAATACGCAGATGACACCACCCTTATGGTAGAAAGTAAAGAAGAACTAAAGAGCCTCTTGATGAAAGTGAAAGGAGAGAGTGAAAAAGTAGACTTAAAACTCAACATTCAGAAAACTAAGATCATGGCATCTGGTCCCATCACTTCATGGCAAATAGATGGGGAAACAGTGAGAGACTTTCTTTTCTTGGGCTCTAAAATCACTGCAGATGGTGACTGCAGCCATGAAATTAAAAGATGCTTGCTCCCTGGATGAAAAGCTATGACCAACCTAGACAGCATATTAAAAAGCAGAGACATTACTTTGCCAATAAAGGTCCATCTAGTAAAAGCTATGGTTTTTCTAGTAGTCATTTATGGATGTGAAAGCTGGACTATAAAGAAAGCTGAGCGCCAAAGAAATGATGCTTTTGAACTATGGTGTTGGAGAAGACTCTTGAGAGTCCTTTGGACAGGAAGGATATCCAACCTGTCCATCCTAAAGGAAATCAGTCCTGAATATTCATTGGAAGGACTGATGCTGATGCTGAAACTCCAATACTTTGGCCACCTGATGCGAAGAGCTGACTCATTTGAAAAGACCCTGATGCTGGGAAAGATTGAAGGCGGGAGAAGTGCACAACAGAGGATGGTTGGATGGCATCACTGACTCAATGGACATGAGTCTGAGTAAACTCCAGGAGTTAGTGATGGACAGGGAGGCCTGGTGTGCTGCAGTCATGGGGTTGTAAAGAGTCAGACTCGACTGAGTGACTGAACTGAACTGGATCAGTTAGATGTAACAGATCCCCTCCCTCTTCACTCTCCCCCGCACAGTCCCACCTCTCTGGGTCCTCACAGAGCTCTGAGCCGGGTGCCCGGTTGTACAGAAGCGGCTCCCCACCGGCCGTCTGTTTCACATGCTGGTGTATATGTGTCAGCGCTACTCTGCCAGTCTGTGCCACCCTCCCTCCCTGCCCCTCCCCCACCCCTCATCGCCAAGAGACTTTAAATAACAGTCTTTGGAAACAGCTGGCTATTTAGTTGACTAAGCTATCTGTTTGGTCTTTCAGCTGGTACTGTCTTCAGCCTCTGTGATTTTTATAGCTTCCCCTTGGGAAACCACAGATTCCCAATCATCACAGCATTGCAGAGCCCTTCAAAGAGCTGTGTGTGACTTCAGAAGATTATGTGTTAGTCTTCTTTTATAAATTCTGAATGGCTTTTACTTCTGTGAATTTCATGGTTTTGTGAATTTTGGGAAGAAAGAGATTCTGAGGAAAGAAGTAAGATAGCTTTTCTTATATAAGCATTTATTGTCCAGATATACCAGTAATAAAATGGTAGCTCTTTCATTGAGGTTAACATACTCATGTTTCATTTAATGAGGATGCATAAATCTGTGAATCCAAGTAAAATTGTTTTAGATTTTTCAGTTCAACTATTTAGTTATTTTCATTCTTAGGTCAGGGTCAGTGATGTTATAGTTTTATTGCAAACATTCCTTAAAGGGTGTTGATGTTAAATTTCTTTCTGCCTTATTGCACGGATTACAGTTTCTTAGAACTACAGAATGGATTTTTAAAAATTGATGCATAGGCATCATTGTGTTTTTAATGAATGTGTTTGTTTTAAAAGTTAATCATATCTGTAAGGATACATTTTATTTTTTATTTTATTTTTATTAGTTTGAGGCTAATTACTTTACAATATTGTAGTGGTTTTTGTTATACATTGACATGAATTAGCCATGGATTTACATGTATTCCCCATCCCGATCCCACCTCCCACCTCCCTCTCTACCCGATCCCTCTGGGTCTTCCCAGTGCACCAGGCCCAAGCACTTGTCTCATGCACGTAAGGATACATTTTAATATCATCATATCGTGGTCAACAAGTGATTTCCACCATCTCTTGTAGCTCACTTTCTCTCTCATATGTGTGTGTGTATGTGTATATATGTATACATACACACGTAATGTATTTTTTTTTTTTTAACGTAATGTATTTTGACAGAGGAAATAATTGACAAAGAGTTACACTTTATCCTATGTGTAGAAATCACATTTCTTGTTCATGTCACATATGCTCTAAGCAGAGATAACAGTTTTCAACCTATTTTCATTTGAGCTTCCAAATATGAACAGTTCCTACACATTATTGTCACTACTGTAGAGAGCAAGATGAGTACGTTTTTCCAAAAGTTTTTGTGGAAATCACAACCACTGTCAATTCCACTTACAAAAATAGGACTGAAATGTTAGGGGATTAATACTAATGCAGATAAATACTTGAATTTGAAAGACTCACAATCATCCACAAGGCAGGAATAGTCTTTAGAGTCATGTCAGCTCTAAAATTTCATACTTATATTGAAATATTGGGAAAAAACATAGCCAGCATTTACATAATTTTTTTTAATGACGTTATTTTATTTATTTTTTTGGCTGCAACGTGTGGCATGTGGGATCTTAGTTCCCCAGCCAGGGATCAAACCCACGCCCCCTGCGTTGAAGTGTGGACTCCTAACCACTGGACCACCAGGGAAGTCCCTTAAAATTTCATACTTATACTGAAATATTGGGAAAAAACATAGCCAGCATTTACATAATTTAGGTTTCATTTCCATTATATATTTCATTTGCTTTGTATTTGAACCAAATACTCCTATTTTACAGGCACATATGTATACATTTATCAGTAGATACCACCTTCTGTCCCCAGTAATTAATTGCTTTATTATCATTTTAGGTTCTCTCTATCTTCATAGGGTGAGCTTTATAAAATATTTATTCTTTTACTTGGTTATGAAACCTCAAAGTGTCCTTCCTTCTCAGATGGCTCTTACTATCTCTTCACAGAAATTAGATTGTCTCATGATGACCTAATCCAAATAAAAACTTTTTAGACAAATGTTGAGTTAGTTCAATTATAGACTATCTTGATGTATCGAGGATGAAAGTGCTTTTTCTTTCTCTTTTGAAAAACAGTGCTCAATAACTTATAAGACTTAATAAAGAGTACTAATCTAGTAAAGATGTGAATATTGATTTTATTCTTCTTTCCTTGATGAATGGTGTCATGGGCAGCTAAGAAAATACATTTTTCTTCGATGAGACTAATGGCTGGTGAAGGATGAAATTACTGTATTTCTATGAATTTTGTCCTAAAATATAGGTTGGGTATAATTTTCTCTCCCATGAACAGACTCTTAAAGAAGGAACCTTATTCATTTTGTTGTAAGTCAAGATATATGAAATTTTACTGTTTTCATCTATCATGGACCCAGGATAGGTTATTGGATGCGTTTTATTTATTCCATTTGCAATTGCTGCTATTGGAAGTTAACTTGTTTTGTTTTGTGGTAATTATTATTTTTTAATTGAAGTATTGTTGATTTACAATGTTGTCTTAGTTTCACATATGCAGCAAAGTGATGCAGTTATGCGTACATACCTCTATATACCTATTCTTCTTTTTAGATTCTTTTCCCTTATAGATTATTACAAAACATTGAATATAGTTCTCTGTGCCATATAGTAGGTCTTTACTGGTTATCTGTTTTATAGATAGTGGTATGTATATGTTAATCCCAAACTCCTCATTTATTCCTTCCCTGCCCTTCCACCTTTGGTAATCGTTAAGTTTGTTTTCTATGTCTGTGGGTCTATTTCTGTTTATGTTATTTTTTTAGATTCCACATATAAATGCTATCCTGTGGTAATTGTCTTTCTCTGTCTGGTTTACTTCACTTAGTATGATTATCTCTAGGTCCTTCTACGTTGCTGCAAAAGGCATTATTTTACTCTTTGAAGCCTGAGTAATACTCCATTGTGTGTGTGTATAGCATATCTTCTTTATCTGTTGATCTGTTGATGGACATTTAGGTTGCTTTCACATCTTGGCTGTTGTAAATAGTGCTACAGTGAAATTGGGGTGCATGTACCTTTTTGAATTATGGGTTTTTCCAGATATATGCCCTGGAGTGGGATTGCAGGATCATATGCAGGTCTATTTTTAGTTTTTTAAGGAACCTCTTTAATGTTCTCCGTGGCTATACCAATTTACATCACCAGTGTAGGAGGGTTCCTTTGGCAATTAATTTTGCCTCTGCTTCTGTCTGTAAAATGTCTTTATGCTGTCTTCTGGAATAGTTTTTCTCTGATTCCTATGGCTTACTATCATAAAGGATTATTTTCTAAAGCATTATAATTTTAGAAGTGAATGCACAATAGCCCTCAAATTATATTAAAAAAATTCATTCTGAGATTATTAATAGAATATATTCATGAAACAGTGCAATGTAGAAGCTGAAAAACAAAAAACACCTGTTTCCCCTGAGTATTATCAGAACAGAGCATGCTTGTAGCCAGAGAAGCAAGAGAAAGAAAATGGAATGACTTGCTTGTTATCACATGCATCATCAATATCTTCATACTTTTCCTCACATGCATCATCAATATCTTCATACTTCTCCTCACGGCAACAGAGCCAGTGATGGCTATCAACTACATCACCCTGCTTTTTAAAAAAAAAAATTATTTTTGGCTGCACTGGATCTTTGTTGCTAAGGGCTTTCTCTAGTTTCTGTGAGAAGGGGCTACTCTCTAGTTGTGATGCATGGGCTTCTCATTGTGGCGGCTTATCTTGTTTCAGAGCACAGGCTCTTGATCCTGGATCCAGTAGTCATGGTTCATAGGTCTAGCCACCTCAGGGGCATGTGGGATCTTCCTAGACCAGGGACCCAACCTGTGTCCCCTGCATTGCCAGTGGATTCCCAACCACTGGACTACCAGGGACGCCCACAAGGAGCCCTTTTAAGGGGATTGTGGATATTAACTGACAATACAGTTGTTCTGCTTCTATCTTCTTCAGGAGAGGTTTTACCATATTGAGTTTGGAGGAAAATGTAATTGCCTAAGAGTTTCAGGGAAGCAGTAGAGTGTTTCTTTAAGGTGAAAACTGGCTTATCTTTTATTTTGCTAGAAGTACATTTGATTTACCATGTTATGTTAATTTCCTCTGTATAGCAATGTGATTCAGTTATATATATATGTATATACATACATATATTTAAATATTCTTCTCCATTGTGGTTTATCACAGGAGATTGACTGTAGCTCTCTGTGTTTTCTTCAGGACTTTGTTGTTTATCCATCCTATATATAACAGTTTATATTTGCTATCCCGATCTTCCAGTCCATCCATCCCCTCCCTACCTTACCCCTTGGAAACCTCAAGTCTGTTCTTTGTGTCTGTGAGTGTGAAAGTGGTTTGTTTTAATTATCAAATGCATACATACATTTGGTTTCCTTTCCTCTTCTTTTTTACTCTGTTTTGCTGTATCTCTGTTTCTGTTTCAGTCCTCTGAATATTTTTTCTCTCTCTGTAATTACGCCCAAACCTAGTAGCCACTAACACTTGTCATTTAAGTGGTTATGTTCTGAATCTTATGGCTACTACTTTTACATGAGACGGCGCCCACGTGTGTTTTATAGCATATCATGAACAAAGCTAATGGAGGTGATGGAATTCCAGCTACGCTATTTCAAATCCTGAAAGATAATGCTGTTGAAGTGCTGAACTCAATATGCCAGAAAATTTGGAAAACTCAGCAGTGGCCATAGGACAGGAAAAGGTCAGTTTTCATTCCAGTCCCAAAGAAGGGCATTGCCAAAGAATGTCCAAACTACCACACAGTTGTACTCATTTCACATGCTAACAAAGTAATGCTCAAAATTCTCCAAGCTAGGCTTCCACAGTACGTGAACTGAGAACTCCTAGACGTTCAAGCTGGATTTAGAAAAGGCAGAGGAACCAGAGATCAAATTGCCAACATCCATTGGATCATTGAAAAAGCAAGAGAATTCCAGAAAAACATTTACTTCTGCTTCATTGATGATGCTAAAGCCTTTAACTGTGTGAATCACAACAGACAGGAAAATTCTTCAAGAGATGGGAATACCAGACCACCTTACCTGCTTCCTGAGAAACCTGTATGGAGGTCAAGAAACAGCAGTTACGACTGGACATAAGATAATGGACTGGTTCCAGACTGGGAAAGGAGTATGTCATGGCTGTATATTGTCACCCTGCATATGTAACTTATATGCAGAGTACATCATGAGAAATGCTGGGTTGGATGAAGCACAAGCTGGAATCAAGATTGCCAGGAGAAATATCAATAACCTCAGATATGCAGACAATACCACCCTTATGGCAGAAAGTGAATAAGAACTAAAGAGCCTCTTGATGAAAGTGAAAGAAGAGAGTGAAAAAGTTGGCTTAAAGCTCAATATTCAGAAAACAAAGCTCATGGCATCTGGTCCCATCACTTCATGGCAAATAGATGGAGAAACAGTGGAAACGGTTACAGGCTTTATTTTTGGGGGCTCCAGAATCACTGCAGATGGTGGCTGCAGCCATGAAATTAAAAGATGCTTGCTCCTTGGAAGCAAAGCTATGACCAACCTAGACAGCATATTAAAAAGCAGAGACGTTACTTTGCCAACAATGGTCCATCTAGTCAAGGCTATGGTTTTTCCAGTAATCATGTATGAATGTGAGAGTTGGACTATAAAGAAAGCTGAGCGCCGAAGAAGTGATGCTTTTTAACTGTGGTGTCAGAGAAGACTCTTGAGAGTCCCTTGGACTGCAAGGAGATCCAACCAGTCCATCCTAAAGGAAATCAGTCCTGGGTGTTCATTGGAAGGACTGATGCTGAAGCTGAAACTCCAGTACTTTGGCCACCTCATGAGAAGAGCTGACTCATTTGAAAAGATCCTGATGCTGGGAAAGATTGAAGGTGGAAGGAGAAAGGGATGACAGAGGATGAGATGGTTGGATGGCATCACCGACTCAACGGACAGTAGTTTGAGTAAACTCCTGGAGTTGGTGATGGATAGGGAGGCCTGTAGTTCTGCAGTCCATGGGGTCGCAAAGAGTTGGATATGACTGAGTGACTGAGCTGGACTGAACTGAACCCATCACTTCATGGCAAATAGATGGGGGAAACAATGGAAACAGTGAGAGAGTTTATTTTCTCTAACCTGCTTATTATCTTCTAATGTGGCTGTCTATTAGTTACATGGAGAGGTTTTAATCAGTGTTTAGAGCCTCCTCTGGGTGCTTCCCTGGTGGCTCAAAGGTTAAAGCATCTGCCTGCAATGCAGGAGACCCGGGTTCGATCCCTGAGTTGGGAAGATCCCCTGGAGAAGGAAATGGCAACCCACTCCAGTATTCTTGCCTGGAGAATCCCATGGAGGGAGGAGCCTGGTAGGCTACAGTCCATGGGGTCGCAAAGAGTCTGACAGGACTGAGTGACTTCACTCACTCACTCACTGGGTGTGTGAACTGTTTATTTGTATTTTTTTCAAGCTTGTCAGGAGATTGTAATATGTATCAGATCTGAGAGGGTAATATTTATCATTTCTGAGAGGGTAATATGTATCAGAACTGAGATGGTATTATGTATCAGATCTGAGAGGGTAATATCAGCTTTGAGAGGTAATAGTATCAGATCTGAGAGGATAATATATATCAAATCTGAGAGGGTAATATGTATCAGATCTGGGAGGGTAATATATATCAGATCTGAGAGACACTGCTGTAAACACTCAGAATCATTTGCATTTGTGCCTGAGTTTTCATTTTGTTTTTATTGGTCTCTTCATCCCATAGTTGTTTCTTATTCATATAGCTTTGCTCATTATTAGGCTTCCAAATGTAATTTGAATTTCTTTTTACTCTGGGAGAGATGCTATATTTCCTTTATTCAGTTGAGTTTCAGTCTAGCACTATAAATTGAATTTCCATTTTTATGGTTACTTCTGAAAGGAAATAAAGTTACCTTATATTAATTGTATATCACTCTTTTTAATTTGTAGCTTTAAGAGTTACTAACTGCTTGCATTAAAACAAAAGTTTACTGTTTTGTGGTTTATGCAAAAATTGATTTTTTTCTACCTAAAGTATTTTATTAAATTTTTTCTTCCATTTTTCTTGATATTATTAATTTTAAACACTGTATAAATTTAAGGTATTCAGCATAATGATTTGATTTACATACATCATGAAATGCTTACCATAATAATTTTAGTGAACATCCATTACATCATGCAGATATAAAATTAAAGAAATAAAAGAAAGTTTCTCCTCATGGTGAGAACTCTTAGGATTTACTCTTCAGATGTGTTGGCAGTGTTAGTTATATTTATCATGTTTCACATTACATACATAGTACTTACTTATCTTATAACTGGAAGTTTGTACTTTTTAATTACCTTCACCTAATTCCGCTTGCCTAAACCTCGGCTCTGGTAACCACAAATCTGATCTCTTCTTTTTCATGAGTTTGTTTCTGAAGTGTAACTGATCCATGGTGCTATGTTAATTCTTTTTGCACAGCATAGTCATTTAGTATTTCTATACATTTCAAAATGATAACCACAGTAAGTCTACATAAGATCAAAGATATTACATAATTTGATTTCTTTTTAATATGAATAACTTTGCAAAACTGCCTAAATTCTACAGGAATTATTAGGTAGCATTCATTAGTTTCAATTAACTCTTTAGCAGAGACAGCAGTAGTGATAATTCCTTGTGCCAGATATTTGATACATGTGAAGAAAAGAATTATGCTCTGAGAGAGAGAGAGAGAGAGATTATATATATATATATTTATATATATATAAATATATGTCATATATACTATATATAATATAATATACAATATCATATACATGTATATAACAATTAGACCTTGTAGAAACATAAATGGTAATAATATGGAGATGATATATATGACTTCCATTTTTTTCATTCCCAACTTTTTTAGAATGAAGGAAAGGACTCAGTATGTTATAAACTGCTATTCTTTTTGGATTTTAAGATATTGTACTCAACTCTGGATTAATGGGTTAAAGGGAAAGCAGAGGCATTTTATACTTTCATTCTCTCAATATATTACATTTCATTTAACATGCCATTCTCCAAAAGGTTCTAGGTATGTTTGGCTTTTCATAGCCTAGAGGATTCACATTTCTTGATAGTTAACTTTGCAACTTCCAAGGCCACCTATATGCCTTTGAGCTATAAATAAAAAACCCACAGTGTACCCTGTTTTCTGGACTCAGAAGCCCAATAGTAGTTCCTTGCAGCTACAATCTAATTATGTTCATTTTCTCATAGGTAGATTGATACAGCCTGTGACATTTGGGCAGCACTTATTGCATCTTGTTTGTTATTGGGAGTTGACTTTCTCAGAAACTGAGGAATGTCTTTGTCTTGGGAACTGGCATCAAGAATGCCTACATATGGTGAAGGCTGTTAAGTATTTCCTTTAACTAGAATTGACTAATTGACTATTTTAGCTGATAAACTGTGCGAAACCATGTGCAACCTATAGATCAGTATGATAGGATCGCAAGTTTTAAGTATAATGGCATTGAGAAAAATACTACATTGAGAATTTGACTATTATTTACATATTTTAAATACATTTAAGTATAAAATAAGCATGCAGCACAGAGATATTTGAATTATCAAATAAAAGAAAAATCTGTGCAATTTACTTTAGTACTTTGTTAGTAAATTGGGTGTAAAATCATACTAGCAGTAAGTAGCAATACTATGTAAAGACCTGTGTTATTAGTATACAGTTTATGAAAATTCACATGTTTTGTCAATTTCAGTGTATTTAGATGTCTTCTCCTCTTTGTTCCTTTTATTTTATTTGTTTAATGTGGGCAAACTTTTTTATAAAAATGTATTTATTTTTGGCCATGCTGGGTCTTCATTGCTATTCTCTAGTTGTGGCAAGTGGGGCCTGTTCTCTAGTTGCCAGGTGTGGGCTTCCTGGTGTGATGGCTTCTCTTGTTGGGGAGCATGGGCTCTAGGGCACGTGGGCTCAGTAACTGTGCCTTCCCGCCTCTAGAGCACAGGCTCAATAGTTGCGGCGTATGGGCCTATTTGCTCTGCAGCATGAGGGATCTTCCTGAACCAGGGACTGAACCCATTTCTCCTGCATTGGCAGGCAGATTCTTGACCACTGAACCACCAGAGAAGCCCTCTTTGTTCTTTAAATATTAGGAGCAGAATAATAATAAAAACTTTTAAAATTGGCCTTGCTTTGTCATTTAGCTCATAATTTAAGAAATACAGTAACTAGAGGTTATAAGAATGAATTTGAATTGACTTAAAATATATTGCTGGTGACACATAAAGTGGTCTAATCTTTATGAAAGAAAAGTTACGAAAATGTCTGAAAAACTTTAAAAAGTTTGCATATCCCATGATCTGGTGTTTTACTTCTAAGAATTTTATCTAAGGAAATAGTTAACACATGCAGGATTTCATCTGTAAAGATGTTCAACTCATCTTTATTTGTAATAGTAAAATAAAACAGAAGCCTGACAGCACTATTGTATGTAACAGTAAAGGATTGGTAACATAGATCAGGGTGCTGTTATGTAGGAGAATACAGTTGGCCCTCCCTATCTGTGGCTTCAGCATCCATGGATTCAACTAACTATGGGTCAATAATATTTGGAAAAAGAATCCAGAAATTTCCAAAGGCAAAACTTGAATTTGCTGGGGCATTTACATTGTGTTAGGTATTATTAGTAATCTAGACATGGTTTAAACTATATAGGAGGATGTGTGTAAGTTAATATGCAAGTACTTTAAAAAAGATACCCCATTTTTAAAAAGGGACTTGCACTTCTGTGAATTTTGATACCTGTGGTGGTGGTGGAGGTGGGGTGGGGTTCCTGGAAGAAGAGAGTACATCTCTCCACTGAGAGATGACTGTACTGTGGAACTATTGTAAAAGAAGCACCAGATACAGTATTATTCTAGTGACATAAGTGCATTTGTAAAGGTGAATGGAAGAAAACCACATTAAGTGGTTATATAGTTCTCGCCAGGAATTTACTGTTTTCCTCATGGTATTTTTTGTCACTTTTCAGCATTACTCCGGTGAGTTTTAATTTCGCAGTTGGGGTAGGGAGGCCCAACACATATTTTTCAAAGGTTTTGCTTCTTGAGAAGATTAGTTCTTACATTTTTATGTGATTTTTTTTTTTTTTTAACCAAATGGCTTAAGATATGACTATGATAATATGTAATGAAATTTAACACGTTATCTGAGCCGTTTTCATGATTAATTGATACTTTACTATTTTAGATGTTACAAAGTTCCTTGCCAACTTTTCTCTGTAAAATAGCTGGACTTAGCAATAGATCTTTTTTGTTCATTTCAGCACATTTTATGAATGGATATTTATTATGAAAAGCATCAAGCATCTTCCTTTCACCAAGACAACCAGAGAGTTCTCACTCAATTGAGCTGATGGCTTATAATAGTCTATTTATTTAATCACTTTTGCTTGCTCAGTAACTTTGACCCACAGTGGAGTAAAGGCTCTCCCAGCCTTTATTTTTTGAAGATAAAATTTGAAAGATTTCAACATGATTTATTCTGCTTTGACCTATGGTTTGAATTAACTTGGCTGTTTGCATTCATTTTTAAGAGAAACAGTTAATCCTTCCAAGGCAATAATCTAATCAGCTCCTTTGTTTTTCAAATTGCTCTGGAGACAGTCCTAAGCTGCCTAGATTACAAAGCTTTCTTTTATTAGAGTATGAAATACAAAATTGACTTTGATAGCTCATTTGGAAAACTGTATTTAAGAGAGTAACATTTTGTTTCAAATAAGTCTTACTGTACGATGTTATACAAACATTTCCCCAATTCATGCTGACCTTTTCCTGCTGATCCTCAGGTATGTGAGGTTTGAGAGAACTAAGGATTTTTTTTTCCCCAAGTGCTGTTATGGAATTAATTCTGGGTGATAGTAGTAAATACACTGATTTTCCTAGTGTTCAACTATCTCATTGGGTGTCACATCACATACTTTCAAGTGTAGTTGTTGGGGTATCAGTAAACAAGAATTCCCACAGAGGCTGTCTGCGCTCTTTCACTCCATTCTCAAACATTACCTTTCATTCTGTATCCACATTGATGGACCAGGCAGTACCCCTTCTCACCGAACCTCCCTCCCCTTCCATCCTTTCATGTCTAGCAGTTTTGATCCTGTGTATCTTTCAGTGTCTGCTTCAACTCACACGAGCCCCCTTCCCCATGAAGTATGACTTGTTCCTGGGACTGTTTGAGTAGTTCAGTAATTGGTTATATAAATGCCTTTGTTGTTCCTTAGTTTTTATGCTCTTAGAAGAGTGGGGCTGTGCTTTTATCTCTGGGCTTTCTTAGAACCCTGCAGAATCCCTCCACATAGAAGCCCTCAATGTTTGTTATGTTGAGTACAATTAAAGATTTTATGTGATAATGAACTATTCTGATAGCCACACTCGCCGAGTAAGTTAGACAAAATGCACAGGATAAGATCTTCACTCTTCCTTTCAGAAGCATATAGCCTGGGGTCCAAGGAGAGGCCTTAGTGTTTTGTGAAACCTATAAAATTCTATGAAAAATCCTTGTATAGCTCCTATGTATATTTTTCTGAAGTTTAGATTCATAACTTTTTATCTGATTGTAAACAGTAACTTTTACCAGGTTAAGAACAGCTACTTTAAATGATTTAGACTTCTAAGTAATTTCTCAAAAGCACATGAACCCAAAAAGGAGAATCCAAGCCAGCAATTCTTGTTAGGTAGTTCATTCAAAATCTCATATATATTCTCCATATTTCATAGATTTTAGAACTTGGAAAAAATCAGAAAATTCTTACTCAGTTCAATTTGGGGTTAAGTGATTAGGAACAGAATATGGCAGCTTAAGAACTGAAGGCTGAATTCTGGTTCTAATTACTTTACTTCCATCTCTAGTAACTCCAGAGGCATCAGGGAATTTCTCTTGAAAGAATGGGAACTCTTGGTTAATGTGAGCAATCATATACTTGTGGTGGTTCAGCACTTGGTCACTGGGCCTCCTGTTTACAAATAGTTGAGTATAGTAGGAGTTCAAAGGGCACAGTGCTGGTAACTGGATAATCAAAGTGTCTGGACTTTCACTGTAGAGCATATGTCTGGGTGCTTGTCTATGTTTTAGCAAAAATTCTAGTATGGGTTGAAAGAAGTGGATACAGCTTTAAGATCAGTGTTGTGTCCAAACATCATTGATTACAAGAGCAATCAGTCATTAGGTGGGATAAAGCATCTATGTGCAGCTGTCCTTGTCAGTAGGTTTTTGCTGTTCATTTTGGATGGAGACAAAGTTGTTGGCTATTTTGTTCCTTGCCCTTGGTTCACTCTTTCTTTCTCATGGAGGACAGTGGACCACGGGGGACTTCCTTGGTGGCTCAGTGGTAAAGAATCTGCCTGCCAGTGCAGGAGATATGGATTTGATCCCTGGTTGGGAAGTCCCCTGGAGATGGAAATGGCAACACACTCCAGTATTCTTGCCTGGGAAATCTCATGCACAGAGGAGCCTGGCAGGCTACAGTCCATGAGATTGCAAAGTGTTGGACACAACTTAGTGACTAAACAACACTGGACCATGACTCAGGCCCTGCAGAGCCAGTGTAATGGCTTCTTCTCCAGGAGCTGAGCAGGAATTCCTTGACTTGGATTCAGGTAAACTTTGGCTCAAGCATATTTGGAGATGACTTGCTGGCGTGTTTGCATGGCATTTGTGCTGCAGCCTTATCAAGTATGCCTCCTGGAAAGGAAGTGTGACCAGTTTGTAGTTAATGGCATGATCATGATGACTTTCAAAACTGGGAACTTGGAAAATTTTCAGCTTCCTTCTTTTTGATTTGTGAAATAGTTATAATCTTTTGGCTTTCCACATTTACCTTACCAGTCAGTAACAAGTCAGTAAACTCAGTTGTAGAGAAAAATACTGTTTTTATATCAAAGTGTCTCATAATTTGATGTATTAGCTTTAATTTCCATGGCAAGTCATTAGCCTCGAATGGCATATATGGCTACATTTTTGCCTAAGGCAAAATTATTCTCAGTCTTTACGACCTGACTAAAAGAGCACATGACAGCCAGTTGCCTTTAGCTCAGGTTGGAAATATACCAGAGCTGCACCACCTCACCTCTCTCTGTACCTAATTTCTAGAGCCTTCTTTAGTTCTTTCAGAAATGGCGGTGTGAGTGCTGATAACTCCCTGTCTCTTGATTATGTGTTGACTGCTCATTCAAAGAGTCACGTGCCACCTCATCTGTTTCTCTGAAACTCCATTTTTTTCCAAGTCAAAGGTTGGCAACCTACGACCTGCCAGTTTTGTGATGCAGTTGTGTTGGAACACAGCCATGCTCATTTGTTTGTGTACTGGCTATGGCTGTTTTTGTATTACAAAAGACTTGAGCAGTGTGACCAAGATCGTATGGTTTACAGAGCTTAAAATAATTACTACCTGAAATTTTTCAGAAAACAATGGCTGTCCCCTTCTCTGTGTGATCCCACTGGGTTCAAATCTTGCATATTCAGATGTTGTCTACATAGCTCAGGTAAAGAACCTGCTGGCCTGCTTTATGCTTATTGGTAGCAGGGCATGCATAGCGGTATCCTATTCATTGGCCTAAGAGCCCAGCTGGTGCTCTGTAATGCTCTGGGGCAGTGTTCCTTGTCTAGCCACAGCCTTGCCCAGCACAGTCAGGCTTGGCTGTGTTTCTGAAAAGGTGTCTTAAGGGTCAGGCTGTTTTGAGGGACACTTCCTCACCATGAACTTTGCACTCTCACACTTGCTTAAGACAGACAAGGGACCTGCTGGCTTTGCTGACTCATTTTGCCTTGAGGCTGATCAGCATGAAGCATAACTCTTGTTTGTGATATTTTTCAGGCCTCAGCGTACAGAGGTAGAAAATAATGGCCTTGGCACAAGCCCTTTTATTTGTACTATCCTGCAAACACATGTGCAATTCTCCCTGGCACACAGCTGCTGAGGAAGATTATACTCCACCTGATGCCACCCGTCATCACCTTTGATACTTGTTTCTATCATAAATCCTTTACTGTATTTTATAATAAACCTACCATTCACTGTCTTTACCAAATGAGTACTTGGAAGACTGAAGTCTGTGTCTTAGCTTTCATGGAGGTTTTTGCCATTTGCCTCTTCATTCAGCGTTGAAACCTTTCTTATGGGACTTTATTCCCTCCAAGCAAAAGAAGCTGCATTATGGCCCATTTAGAGATGGTCAAAACCGTATTGAAATTAGAGGAAACTTTTTTCCCTGGTGGCAACGGCACCCGTGTGGCAGTGGTAGTCATGTCATCAAAGAATGTTTGTGGATGTTGCTCCCACCAGCATAATAAGAGATGAAACACAGAGACTGTTGATTCTCAAAAGGGTGTACCATTCCATTTTTCTGTGCACGGAGCCACTGTCCCCTCCTGGAAGGATGGTGTTTGCAGAGGATCCCTGTCATGCATGCCTCTGTGTCCCAGTGTTCGGTCTCACAGACTTGGCGCTGTGGTGTGGTGGGTATTGTCTGAGAGATACACCTTTATTGTCTGTGCAGTGGAACCAGGAGTGGGCAGGGCCCCTGTTATGGAAGCGGCATTGTCATGCAAGGCAAGGTGATGACAGGGTGCTATGTGCTCATGTTTGCAGTCAGAGCTCGGCCTCCATGCTGGCTCCACAATTTATTAGCTACATTACTTTGTACAAACCACCTAGCCCTTCTCACTGTCACATTCATCTCCAGTAAAGTGTATACAATCAGCATATATGTTCATGGCGGCAATAATAAAAAATACTATCATCAGAAACTTAGAGAATCCATATGCTCTGGGTCACAGAGATGTTGGATGGTGTAACTTTCAAGTATATCACTCATCCTAGGAAAAGAGAACAGTTGTAAACACACAAGCATTAGTGGCATTCAGCTAATCCTGATTTTGCAACCACCATTTGGGCCTTTGCTTTATCAAAGTAGCCATTTGGTTTCTTTTTACTTGTTTGTAGATTTTCTTTTCCTTGCAGGGCAAAGAATGGTTTTATCCATCTGGGTGTTTCCAAAACTGATTCATAATGCTGTCCTTACCCTGTTAGCTCCACAGTCTTGCCAGACGATTAACAAGAACAACAAAATAACTACAAAAAACCAAATAAAAGTGTGTTTTTAGTAGAAATGAATTATTGTGACAGCAGTCAGGGACAAATAATAATATTGCTCTGAGTAAGAAATCATTATTTCTTTTCCTGATTGGTTCAGCTGTAAAGTTTAGGATACATTTGCCTTCCTCCATGTGTAAGTTTATGATAACATTATGATCGTAGGAGAGAGGAAGTGATAGGGGTTTAGTAGAAGGTTTTGATTTCCAAAGGGAAATCAGAGGATCCCTCTGATGCCTTGCTTTCAAAGCCTAGAGCCTGGAATAAAACATTTACAGTCATTCTCATACATTCTCTTCCCTTTCTTGAGGTATCCAGGAATGCAAAGACCAGATAAGTGAGCTTGATATAGTCCTACCCTAAAGTATTTCTCTAAGAGAAGAAAGTGAGACAAGAGCTGGGGAGCCCCAAGCTTTCTTCCTGGTTTTACAGTTCTTTAAAATATTCTCCTGTCTTAGACTGTTCCTCCTGATGGGGGCACAGACAGAGGACAGGGTGTCAGTTGCCTCTTCTTTCTTCAAAATGTTGGTCTGTTTGTTTGCATCATTGTCATTGTCCTTTGGATTTTAGGCTATAATGTCTGTCAGGGGCTTTTGGAGAATATGTAGTATATTGTTATTTTTGAACTTTTCCTTGCCTAATAAATGTTAAGTGTTGTGACTGTAACTTGCCTGCGGTTACCATAGTATAGTTGAACCTGATGTCACATCTCTACTCTGAACAAGTTGAAAAACCATTTGGTGGGTTTTTTTTGTTTTTTTTTAAATACTGGTCAGATTTACCGAGACTGTATGCAGCTGCTATCATTCTTTAGATTTGTTTCAATTTATGAGTTTCTATTATAGTTCATAAGACAAGCCCAAAGAGTGTATGTGATGTGTAATTTATAGCTGTGATATGTTAATTCTATGAAATTGTAGTCAAGTTACGCTTTACGAATTATGATGGCACTTGTAAGTTGTTTACATGAAACAACAGGATAGATATGTGTCTTCCTTTGAATAGTAATAAAAAGAAACACCTGTCAACTTAATTTATCACCAGACATGTTCATATTTAAAGCCCTTTATAGTGAAATAAAAGCTTGACCTGAAGATTATGGTTACTGCAGGCTTGACAGCAGCTGTGACTGTGGCATAAAATACTGAAAGGGCCTCACCTGCCGTCATAAAAGCTGGGTAGCTCATGTGAAAAGCTGTTACAGGAGGGGAATGTGCTTGGATAGAGAAACGGTTAAAGTAATCCTTCCAGTCGGAGATTTGAAAGGTCATCTGGTTCGAGTCCCAGGAAGTCCCCAGCAGGTCCAGAGCTGCCCCCTCCCCCCACCTCTCTGTTTCAGGGCAGAACTGCAGACCTGACATTCTCACAGATGCTCACTGTCTCATTCTACAACCTCTCTGAGGCAGTAGAAGGAAGAAAAACTGCCAGAGGTCTTTAAAGAGTTCCATAGGGTGAAAGTTAGCTTTAAGTTCACACTGACATGGATTTTCATGTACACAGGCGTTCTTCTGTCCCACACTTGAGTGCCTGCCTGGTGCCCAGCAGCCCGGGAAGCAGAATGACGCAGGCGCCGTTCTCACGTAGCTTAGACTTGTGCACGGTTTCTTGTGCAGGATTTTGAGTATTACCTTACAAGTTTATCACCTGTATTTATTATTAATGGCATACTAGGTCTAGCTATTGAAAATTTTCCATCTACTTTTCATAAGAGATAGAAGTGATTGTACAAACTGTCAGCAAAAAAATCCATAAAGTTTCTTTTTCTGTAAGAAATCACATTTTAACTATTATCAGAAAGAATGTAGCATTTACGGATAGCATAATTCATTGTTATTTCATTAACTGTCTTCTCATATCTTCTTATATCTTAAACTGTCACTTAAGTTAAAAGTTATGGTAGTGGTGTTCATGGTTAGAATTCAAACTTGCAGTTGTAATGTGCAAAGATTTGTGCCCCTCTCAAACCAAAATAAAAATAAAAACTAGTAGCCTCTTTGGTGGTATTTAACATTGTTATTTTTTGTTATCTGTTCACTGCCATAGTTAGTTTTCCATGTAATTGCTTTTCCCACATAGAAATTGCCATCATTTTCTGCTTTTTCCCCTACTGGCCCATAGTGTTTGAAGGATGTTGTAGATGCAGTATTTGTGCAGTACTGAATGCATGCATTAATCAGAGAATATGAAATACTCATTCTCAAGTCCATTTTATAAATCATTATAAATCATAACCAACCCACTGGCTAGGTTTTGTTTGCTAATATTCATTTAGTTATATACTTATGTCTGTGTGGTGGGGAACTGTGGAGTCATGGTGGGTACATGATAAGCACAGGTAGCTCCATGGGGTATGATTTTGAAGAAAATGAAATAAATTGATGAAGACAAGAATAGGACTGATGGTGATTAAATGTCTTGTACCCACTAAATACTCAGCTGAACCTGCGTCAGCTGTCTCTGAATTAGAGGCCTTTACGTCACAGCATGAGCTCCTTTCCTATCGCACTGTTTGCTCTCGTTAGCAGTGTTACCCAACCAGACTTCGTTCTAAGCCTGATTGCAGCAAAACCCATCTAGTGAGGCCAGGTTGTGGTGAAGAGAAGTGTAACATTTACTGCAGAGTGCCAAGTCAGGAGTCCAGGTGGCTAATGCTCAAAAAGCCAGAACTCCCCCATTGCTTTCAGGGTAAGTTTCTCAAAGACAGGGTGAAAGAAGGGGAATGTGAGCTGTGTGATCAACTTGTGGACATTCTTCTGACTGGTTGGTGGTGAGGTGATCCAGAGTCAACATCACCAACATTCTAGTTCCAGCTGGTCTGGAGTCTGTGTGCCTGTGGGCAGCATACAGTTAACCTCTTCTGGCAGGGGTTTCAGTATCTGCAAAACAACTCAAAGGATATGGCTACAAATGTTATCTGTAGTTCTTGAGGAGGAACTAAATGTCTTTAAATTTGTGTAATGGCTAAACTATTATTGTCTTACTTGACTGTTTTCCTTTCCACATTTTTCTCACTTCTCTAATTTATTCTTTGGAACTTGGGAAAGACCTGGGAGCTAAAGTGTTTGTACAAACAAGAAACAGGTGGAGAATGGAATGTCACGGGAGTGAGGGTGTGGTGGTGGAGGGGTGCAGCAGTGGGGGTTGGATAGGGGAGGTCTGTCCCAGAAAATCTCCAGAGTCCCGCACAGTTACAGCAGTAAAGTAAAATTTGTATCTAATGCATTTGAAGATCAGATGTTGATAACCCATTCAGTTTTCTAGTTTCAGAAATACAAACTGACCTTTAGGTACCAAACCTATTAAAGTTCAGATGATTTAAGGATAATTGAGATTTTTCAACTTTAGTAGTAATCAAGTAGAAGAGGTGTGGTTTCTTTTTAAAACAAAGTATGTACAGTTATCACTTTAATTGGTCTGATTTTATTAAAGGAAAAAGATGTACTATAAATACTTTTAGCATTTACATTTTTGCATAATAAATCTTTGATATCATGAGAGACTGAGTAAAATAAGATGATTATTTCTTTATTCCATTAAAGGGGAAAAAAAAAGGACATCAACTTAAACAACTACCTCAGCCCTGATGTAGTTTTATTTCTATTTCAGTGAATCCTCTGGGCATTAGCATGGTACTATGTACACAGCAATGGGTAATGTGAAAATTTTAATTTTTCTGTTTCTTCTTAAAATCTGGTGTAATATTTTCATTACTAAAAACGAGAAAGAGCTAGCATCAAGATTCAGTTACTTACATTTTCTTAATTCACTGTACATATAAGAGACTTGCAGAGCTAAATCGTGAAATCCCAGACCTCTTATATATTTTACAGGATACTTCAAGTAGCCTTTAATAGACACTAGCATTGTCTTCCATTGTCTTCATAGCAATGTTTTCCTAGCATTGTCTTGAAATTAATTAGTAATGGTGTGTGGAACCAGGCTGTTTCGGTTTGAATCTTGACTTCACTAAAGACGTTGGGTAGACTAAACTTTTCTGTGTGTTGGTTTTCTCATTAGTTAAGTGGGCAAAATAAGTATTCCAACCTCAAGGGGTGGAATTATTAAATGTAATGTGCTTGGAACAGTGCCTGGCACTCTGCAAGTGCCAAATAAGTAAATAAATGTAGACAAATGCTTTTTTTTTTAAGTGTTAATTTATTGTTGAAAAAATATCTAAAGACACATTTTTTCTTTCAGTTTATTAATTCATGCAAAAAGTATTTATTGACTTCTGCCCCCTCAATCCCTTGGTTGAAAGGCGCAGTTTTAAGCAAGATAAACATGATCTTTGTCCTCTTACAAATAAGACTTAGAGACTGACTTTTATAAAATAATTGCACAACTAATTACTTAATTATGATGTCATTTGTGTCACATATTCAGGGTGTGGAGTTATTTTGCAGTAGGGGGAACTGACCTAGCCTGTGTGCAATTAAGGTGAAATAGGAATAATATTACCTAGGTGAGTATGCTTGGTTATAGCTGGAGAATGAGACTGTTTATAGTATGGGCAGCAGTTCATGGGGAGATTCATAGTGTAACATAGGAATAACAGTAAGAGCAAAATGATAAAACCAGAGTTGATGAAAGTGTTTTCATTGCATCTTAAATTCATAAGATCTGCTTTTTCTCCTGTTAGGTGCCGTGTTGTCTGTTCTCCTGCACATTCTTCCAGAGCTGCATCCTCTTTTCTGCCTCTCAGTCTTTCTTGCTGGCTCAAGACTTCCCCCTCCCCCAGGCAGAATCTGTACATTCTTCTGTTTCATGGTGCTGCCATCATCCTCTTGTTTCCTTTCTTCGTCCTACTGATTCTTGCTCTCACTTTTTCAGCTGTTCCTGGGTCAGCTATTTACTCCTCAGTGCAAAAGAGTATTTGAATGTTTGAAAAATGGGTAAAAAGAAGCTTCTTTTGCAAACTGTTGGAGCTAATAATATAGACTCTTTGGACACCAAGAACACAAATCTGATGGTTTTTTATTGACTGAGGAAGTCTTAGTTTTTACTTATGACCTAAGAAATACTCTAGTTCAGAATTTTCTTTTTCCCCCTTGGTCATTGAAGGACTAGCTGCATTATTCTTGCAGCTATTATATATATATATATATAAAATATATATAAGGACTGCTTGCATTATTCTTCTAAACGGGTTTTTTTTTTTTTAATATCTGTCTACATTTATGGGGCTTCCTTGGTGGCTCAGTGGTAAAGAAACCACCTGCCAGCGCAGGAGATGTGGGTTCAATCCCTGAATCATTCCCCTGGAGAAGGAAGTGGCAACCCACTCCAGTATTTTTGTCTGGAAAATCCCATGGAGAGAGGAGCCTGGCAGGCTACAGTCCATGGGGTTGCAAAAGAGTCAAATACAACTTAGCAGCTGAACAACAACAATCCACATTTGATCTTTGATCTTTGTTTCTCGAATGACAAATCTTAGAAAAATGGGAATTTTTAGGAGACTTCTTTATATGGTTTGTTTCTCCATTACTGCATCTTAGGAGTTATTTTAATGAGTAATTATTAATAGGAAATAATAGGAAATAAAAGAGAAAGGTGGTTCTGGCTGTGTAAGCACAGGAATGTGTGAACTTCAATAAAACCAATTTGCAGGAAAATATCTAAAACCACATACCAGTTTTATGTTTCTTTTTTGGTGGGGGTGGGGAGGATGGCGGTGGAGAAATGAAAAACCAAGAGTCTAAAGGGACAGAGTACCATAGCTTCTCTAGTTGGAGTTTGTAAACAGGGAATAGGTTGAATTTAGGTAATCCAAATATGAGAGTAAAAAGGCATCCACACTAGGCTTTTAATCTGCCAGCTTTGAGATCTTCATGGGTTTTAAAGTCTTTAAACTATGTGCTAAAATAGCCATACTTCAAAGAGCAGTAAGGCAAATTGTATAATCATCATTCCAAAAGTTGGAATGATGGTGTAGGCATACATAGTATAATTTAGTTACAATGTGTGATACTGTTCCTACTATATAAACATATTAACTTATTCTTTCCTACTTATCTATATACTCAACCAAGTTTTAGTTGAAAAGGAAACCATCTTGTACCACTGCTGGTAGTTGACAATAGCTCTTTGGTGGTAGTTTTTATCCTGCAGTAGAAATTATCCTTGAACTGAAAATAAAGTCCACAATGCAGTGTCCAGTCATTCAGTCAGTTCAGTTCAGTTCAGTCGCTCAGTCATGTCTGTGCGACCCCATGAATCGCAGCACGCCAGGCCTCCCTGTCCATCACAAACTCCCGGAGTTTACTCAAACACAGTCATTAAACACTATCATATTTGTGAAGAGCCTCTTCCAACCAGTTTTACATTTCTTAACAGATATGTTTTATAGCTGAACTCTGGAAAAGTGAGGGTAATTGATGACTAAGTGTTATTTATCTCTAGAACACAGGTGTACTACTCAGGTTTCTCCAGAGCCAACAGGATACATATATAAAGAAATTTATTTTAAGCAATTGGTTCCAATTAATGGAGCTGAAGTGTCCCAGGATCTGTAGTCAGCAATCTGGACACCCAGGAAGAGCTGATATTTTTGTTCTAGTGCAGAGGTAGTACAAAACCCTTGTCCCAGCTCAGTCAGGCAAGCCCAGTTCTATTCAGGCTTTCCACTGATTGGACTGAGCCTGCCCACATTAGGGACAGTAGTCTGCTATATTCATTGTACTGATTCAGATGGTCATTTTGTCATAGAAACACCCTCACAGACACACCCAGAATAATGTTTGACCAAATATCTGGGTATCCCATGGTGAAATCAAGTTGACACATGAAGGCAACTATCACAAAAAATTTTGGTTTAACATTTAAAATCAGTTTAATTCAACACATTAACAGAATAAAAGAGAAAAACTTCTCTCTTTTAAAAGAGAAAATATTATTTTACAAAATATTATTTTACCAAATATAGAAAAAGCAACACTTATTTCAGATAAAAATGCTCAGAGAGGGAACTTTGTCAATAAAATAAGTATAAGAAACCTATAGTGAATATCAAACAGCGTGGTGAAATATTAAACAGTTCCTCCCTAAGATTTGATGCAAAGTGAGAGCTTTCATTCTTACCACTGCTATTTATTACTTCACTGAAGACTCTGGCCACTGAAGTACGTCAAGAAAAAGAAGTCAGGGGCATGAAGAATAGAAAAGAAGTAAAACTTTGTAGATGATTATTTATGAAGAATATATCTACATGAAGATCTAGATATTCTTCAATAGAAGAGAAGAGAGAACCAAAAATATACCCACACTTACATGGCATTTAATTTTTGTCAATGGAACCAAAGTGATCCAGTGGGGGAGAAAAGGAGTCTTCTATATTTGTGGGGGAAAAAAATGAACCTTGAACCCCACCACATAAAAATGCTAATTCAAGATGGATCCTAAACCTGAAAGAGAAGACTGAAATATGAAGCATTTGGAAGAAAGTACAGGAGAATAACTTTATAACTTGGAGATAGCAAAAGGTTTCTTAAGTCATAGAAAGCAGTGATTATAAAAGACAAATATTGGTGAGTTCAGTTCAGTTCAGTCCCTCAGTCGTGTCCAACTCTTTGCTACCCCATGAATCGCAGCACGCCAGGCCTCCCTGTTCATCACCAACTCCCAGAGTCCATCTAAACCCATGTCCATCCAGTCGGTGATGCCATCCAGCCATCTCATCCTCTGTCATCCCCTTCTCCTCCTGCCCCCAATCCTTCCCAGCATCAGGGTCTTTTCCAATGAGTCAACTCTTCGCATGAGGTGGCCAAAGTACTGGAATTTCAGCTTCAGCATCAGTCCTTCCAATGAACACCCAGGACTGATCTCCTTTAGGAGGGACTGGTTGGATCCCCTTGCAGTCCAAGGGACTCTCAAGAGTCTTCTCCAACACCACAGTTCAAAAGCATCAATTCTTCAGTGCACAGCTTTCTTTATAGTCCAACTCTCACATCCATACATGACTACTGGAAAAACCACAGCCTTGACTAGACGGACCTTTGTTGGCAAAGTAATGTCTCTGCTTTTTAATATGCTATCTAGGTTGGTCATAACTTTCCTTCCAAGGAGTAAGCGTCTTTTCATTTCATGGCTGCAGTCATCATCTGCAGTGATTTTGGAGCCCAAAAAAATAAAGTCTGACTCTGTTTCCACTGTTTCCCCATCTATTTCCCGTGAAGTGATGGGACTGGATGCCATGATCTTAGTTTTCTGGATGTTGAGCTTTAAGCCAACTTTTTCACTCTCCTCTTTCACTTTCATCAAGAGGCTCTTTAGTTCCTCTTCACTTTCTGCCGTAAGGGTGGTATCGTCTGCATATCTGAGGTTCTTGATATTTCTCCTGGCAATCTTGATTCCAGCTTGTGCTTCTTCCAGCCCAGTTTCTCATGATGTACTCTGCATATAAGTTAAATAAGCAGGGTGACAATATACAGCCTTAACATACTCCTTTTCCTTTTTGGAACCAGTCTGTTGTTCCATGTCCAGTTCTAACTGTTGCTTCCTGACCTGCATACAGGTTTCTCAAGAGACAGGTCAGATGATCTGGTATTCCCATCTCTTTAAGAATTTTCCACAGTTTATTGTGATCCACACAGTCAAAGGCTTTTGATGAGTTAGACTTCATTAAAGTTAAAAATCTCCACTCAGTAAAAGACATTAAAAAGACACCAATTAGGGGAAACATATATATGTTGCAAAACATATATCTGAAAAGTGACTGGTGTCTGGGATATATAAAGAACTGGGACAACTCAAAACAAGACTATCTCAATAAAGAGTGGGCCAAAAATGTAACAGACTCTTGGCGAAGGGAAGATATATAAAATTAAAGCACATGCATCATGAATGTACAGTTAGTTGTTCCCAGTTTTGCTCCTCATAGGAGCTAGGCTGCAACACTGTTAAAGGACAGGAGGAGGGAATGGTTGTGTAGGGAAGCTTTGTGCCCCAGTGCTCCTCAGGCCGGGCCTGCTGCTGCTGCTGAAGTCTTTTCTGCCTTGTAATCTCTGCACGTCTCCTTAATATCAGAACCAAATCAGAACTCTTTTGGCATAGGACAGCTCCATACAGGGAAGTGACAGAAGGACTGGGATGGTGGGGAGCATCAGTGGTCTGTATTCCGTAGTCTACATAGAGTCTGTTTTTAGGAGCACTGATACGGATGACAAAAGGATAGAGGCTAAAGTCATCATTCTATCACTTATATTAATTCATGACCTTTGGCAGATTATTGATTCTCTGTATCTTACATTAGTAAAATAGGGATATTAATAGTTTCTCACAGGGCTGTGAAGATGGAGTAAGATAATACAAGCACTGATGCAGTGAGAAAATGCTTTGCATTTAGCAGTATGCCTGGCACATAGTAAGCACATAGTGAGAGACGTTTGCTATTATAACCATCAACTTGAATTCTTTTCAATGATAATCAATTAAAACCTTAAAAAACAAACAAACAAGAACTGGTATTAAAGATAGGTTCCCTATCCTCTGTCTTATACTTAAGAACTTAGGAGACTAGACGAAAAGAATACCACAAGTAAGTTGCCCTTGGACACAGAAAGCCATGTGTACCATCGCTGTATTTAACGGATCATGCTCTTGGTGAGACGGTTCTCCCTGCTGGATCCCCTGTAGGAACTTCATGCTGTGTTCAGTCAGGCCTTCTCAGGGTCAGGACCTCTGGTCTGTGATTGACAAGATTCTTGGATGTTGCTATTTGCCAAGTGATAATTAAGTCAAACTGTTTCATTAAAAATATAAAAAGAAAGTAGTTGAATATTAAAAAAGAAAGAAAGGAAAAAAATTACACATTTACTTTGAACTGCTGGAAGAAGTCAAGAGTAAAATTTCTTTTTTAAATTTGGTATTCCAGTAACCTTTGCAGTTCGATACCAATAAATTAGTATTATCTTTTGACATATGTCATTCATTTTCAGGCAGTTAGAAATTTTATATCTTTATGGTTACAGGCTGCCTTATTTCTGATGTTTTATTATTAGATCTTTATTTTATTATTTATCTTTACTATTAGATCTGAGTATTAAAGTGAGATTTTATTTTAGACTAGGCTTTTAAAATAACATATTTTACATTGGGTTTTTTAAATTTTACATTGGTCCCGGAACATTGGAATATGTAACTTCTGTTGGTTTAACAATACTTAATTGCTATTTTGGTGTTTCTTGATGTTATGGAGACAGAAATGTATTTATACAAGTATAAACTTTTCCTGTTGAAGGCTCTTTTGCGAATTGTGACTGGTGTTTAAAATCTTAACTGGTTTTGATAGCCATATGGATTCAAGTCTCCAGATTAAAAACATGGGGCTAATTTATCTGTTTATCGCTTAGGCCTGATATTCTAAACATGCTGATTGACCTTAATTGTTTTGAATATACGTAAAAGTGGAAATTTGAACTAGTCTTCTCCTCTGGCAAGTTCTTATGTATATATAATGTTCTGTACTTATTTTCTTGTTAATTTGAATTTTATGATTTGTTTCTGGCTCATAGCATATGTCTGTCTTAGCTGATAACCCATTTCATTTCATTCTGACTGTAAAATCATTTTCTTGTAAGTCAAATTCAATCTTTAATGCTCTGGTTTCAACTGTAGATACATTTCCAGTAACAATCTAGAAAAGAAAATTAAAAAATTTTTCCTATGCTCATAAGTAATTTTTACTTTTCTTCTGAGTGTATCCTGTATTTAGTTAAGTGTATATATTCTGTCTTAGGATAGTCTCAATGAGTCAACATTCTCAAAGTTATAGCCTTCCACCTCGTTTTGGTGCAGAAAGAAAAATAGACTGCCTCCTTGATGTGTATCTCTAGATAGCTGTCTGATTCCTCTTACCACCCTTTCTTCTATCTGGTTCTTCTATCACACTTGACTTCCTTCTGAGGCTTTTGTTTTCCATGTTGTGACATAGATGACTGTTGGCTTTTCTAGGCTAATGGACTAGGACCAAGTCCTGGGAATGAGTCCTCTTGGCCTACCTGCGTCACATGCCCATCCCTGACCTAGTCACTGTTGTCTTTGGAATGAGATGTTTGATTGGCTAGTCCAGCCTCACCTAAAACACAAGGCCTGGGCCTGGGGGAGAATTGTTTTCAGAATTCTTTTTAGTCAGCATCCTAGTGAAGAAAAGTCTTAGGAGTGCACCATGTAATAAAAGTATAGTGGTTTAATTCTGCTATATCAATTTCAACAAAATATTTTGAACAAACTAATAAATAGTAAGTTATAACTAAAAACAGTCCTATTCAGTTCCACAAAACTTAACCAATGGTGAGAATTGCAAACTTTTTCCAGATTTCTGCCCTCCCTCATGTAGCTGCTTATTTATGAAGTTTGGTCACTGTAGTCATACCTCTTTGCTCATATTAGACATCAGAATGTTTGTAGAATGAATGGTGTCATAGCTTGTTATTCTGATGTTATTGCAGGAACACAAGCATTGGATTGAGAATAGATGTAATTTAATATTTGATTAAAGGACTGGGCCTTCTGTTTGTTTTCTTTTCAATATATGTTTCACAGGGAGGGAAAGTAAAAACCTGTGGTGGGATTGGCTTCATGATTTTGCACTTGAAAGGGAAATCTTGCCAGTTACAATCTTGTGTCCAACTCTGTGGAACTCCATAGATGGCAGCCCACCAGGCTCCTCTGTCCCTGGGATTCTCCAGGCAAGAATACTGGAGTGGGTTGCCATTTCCTTCCCCAATGCATGAATGCATGCTAAGTCACTTCAGTTATGTCCAACTCTGCGTGACCCCATGGACAGCAGCCCACCAGGCTCCTCTGTCCATGGAATTCTCTAGGCAAGAATACTGGAATGGGTTGCCATTTCCTTCTCCCCACATACAGATGAGTAATCTTTATTCTGATTATTGTGTAAGTTGTATAAGTAGGTGATGGGGGCTGTTTTTTTTGGCACAAGAAACATGGTTGGATGGAAGTGTTTTAAAGTGGTCTTGATTAGTTGGCAGGATTTAAGGCTGATATTGGCTATATTTATGATTACTTTCTGGATTCAGTCCAGTTTGAATTTAAATACATTAAAGTGTACGTGAATGTGAGGGAATGTAGATCATTAAAATTGCATTTATTATGTAGCCTTTTTTTTTTAAATGTTTATACTGATTAATGAGTTTCTTTAGAGTGAAAATAGAGCATATCCTACCCAATCACTTTCTAGATTTTATCAGTGGACCCATTGCCCTTGGGGTACTATAGGACTTCTCTTGTCCAGAGCTTTTTAATGATTGTTACAACAAATGATAGTTGTACATTTTATTTGTAATAACTAAATTCTTAGCAAGTGGATATGAATTTAGAAATCTAAGTTGTAATTAGTACCTATGTGTCATTTGCTGGAGAAAAAAAAAAAACATTCCTTAATGTTTGTGACATGTTTCCATTAATTAAAGCAGAATCCCCATATTTGCCATTGAAAGACTTTGAGGTCTTCTAATCAAAGGTTCTACATAGTGAAAGTTGGGCTTCCCTTGTGGCTCAACTGGTAAAAAAAAAATCTGCCTGCAATGCGAGAAACCTGGGTTTGATCCATGGGTTGGGAAGATCCCCTGGAGAAGGGAAAGGCTACACACTCCAGTATTCTGGCCTAGAGAATTCCATGAATTGTATAGTCCATGGGGTCTTCTAATCAAAGGTTTTGCATAAAGATCAAGTAACTCTGTTTTTAAATAAATTATGTAAATATAAATAAAGCAAGTAAACAATTCAGATATAGTAAGGTCAACATTAGATTGCATTTTCATTTTCATCTTACTTTGCAGGCAACATTCTAGTGTTTCATAGTAATTCAGTTAGTATTTATGGAGCAGGTGCTATGTGTTGGTAAAACAGATCTGAGCCCTGTCGTCACAGAATGTAGGTTCTAGGGTGGGAAATAGACATTAACCAAGTAGACATATAAACATGTGACTAAAATTTTTATAAGTGACCTGGAAGAAAAGAACTAGGTGCTCTGGATGAAACACTTTTGGTTTGGATAAATATAGAGAGATCAAGAGTTGAGAGAGAGAGAGAATTGCCTCTTAAGAAAGGGATTCCTCTGTTTGTGGATATTTCCACTCCAAGTATAGGGATTTTAGTCCAAGCAGGCTTCTCATGCCATGCCCACTTCTAGTTGTACTGACCACCTCCATCCCCACAGCTGTCCCCAAATCAGATCGAAGGAACTGGGTCTGTCTCTCACGTGTGTATGTACATTATATGTAGATAAACCATATATGTTACATATGTAATCACATATAACCTGTTTTATCCACCTATAGGGTGTACTTTCCCAAGTCTCTAAATGCTCTCCCATAAGTTATACCATGAATTTTTAAAGCAATACCCTATTGTTTCTAGAAATTTTTTTTACATTTTTTAGATCTTTGATAAACACTGCTGAGATGAACATTCTCAAATATAAGCTAGTACTTTAAGTAATAATTTATTTTCTTAGAATAATTTCCCAGTTGTTAATTTACTGGCACAGATTATTCATATTTTAAAAGGTTTATTACATATTTAAAAGTTCTGTGTTGCTAAGTTTTTGGCTTGATTTATTCTTAACATGTCACAGATTGATTTAATGCAGCCTTATTTTTGCTATTTTGAGTTTAAAGTCAAGCAACTAATAGTAACAGTCATGGAAGTTAGTTCTGCATGTTGGATCCTTGTTGGCCTTAAACTGATTTAAATCCTGTTTTCCCCATCTTAATTTCTTAGAATAATAATGAATCCTCTTACAGGAAATGTTTTTCCATTGATTTCCCTATTTATGGATTTCTAAATTTGGCCAGAGAGAAATTGAAGACATACTTAAAAAATGCATGGTGTATTTTTCTATCTTCTATTTGTTTTTCTACTGGTTCATATAGAATATATATCTATCTTTTCCCCTTGCTTTAAATCATTTCATAAAATTAATAACAGAGAAAAGATAGTAGCCATGCCAGACATATTCTCACACTTGAGTGGGAATGCAGGAATTGCCAGACAAAATGAATCTGAGATGCTGCATTATTTACTTATAGTGCTGTGGGGTTTTCCAAGGAAGTGTTGCTGAAAAGCTATCTGTTGTTAATCAATTCAAAAACTTATTTCCTCAAAATTGTTTTTCTTTTATTATGTAATGTTAAATTTCTGACCATATTGTTAGTATTAGAAAGCCTGAAATAAATTTTACTTCTTCCTAAAGGCACTGATTTTTTGATCTAGTTAGTTTTCATCCGGTTGTCTCTTGTTTTAGAAATAGTGCCAGAGGATTTTTTATGTGGCAAGAGATGTGTGATCAGATTGCCATGAGTGTGGGATACTGTTTATGACAGGACTGTTAAATAAATAAAGGTTTTATTTTTTCCTAAAAATAGCTTAAAAATTCAGTATGCCATATAAGATTTAAAATATGGTAACCTAGGATTTATTTGAAAAATAGCAAGTTATTTTTGTTTCTACCAAGTAAGAGCACCCTTAATATATATAGTCAGCTCTCTAAATCCTTGGGTTCTACATCTATGGGTTCAACCAACTGTGAATTGAAAAGATTAGGAAAAAAAATTCTATAAGTTTCTTTCTTGGCAACTATTTATATAGCATTTATATTATATTTATAACTATTTCCAGAGCATCTACATTGTTTTAGGTATTATAAGTAATGTACAGATAATTTAAACTGTGTGGGAAGATGTGCATAGGTTATGTGCAAATACTACCGCATTTTATACCAGGGACTTAAGCATCTATACATTTTGGTATCTGAGGGCAGTCCTGGAACCAGACCACCGATGATACTGAGGGACGATGAAACTCTACAGTGCTTCCGTTCTGGGGATTTCGTTATGCATACATGGCTGTTTCATTGATATTTTTCCTAATTTGCTCCTGTCTTTCCCTTTTAGAAAAATGATATTACTTTTGAAATCATATTTCCTACATTGGTATTATTGTTTGAACTGTACAAAAAAAATAATGTTAGAGGTTGTTGCCTTCATCTCCAGTTCCTCAGAAGTGAAGAGGTGAACATCTCTAGCATTAGTCAGATGCTTTTTTACCATGGCCAGTAGTCTATCATGAAACCTGGGAAATGGCTAATTTCACATTCAGCCCCTTGAATTAGTGTGTTCCTGTGAGCTTAGTGGTTGCCCAGTGATTGGGAAGTTGAAAATACCAGAGATGATGGTTGGTAGGATATTGAATCTTGCATCACTTGAAACTTTTTTCCCCACTCACTGGCCTTGTGACTGGCCTCCCTGGTGGTGCTAGTGGTAAAGAATCTGCCTGCCAGTGCAGGAGATGTAAGAGATGTAGGTTTGATCTCTGGGTCAGGAAGATCCCCTGGAGGAAGTAGTGGCAACCCACTCCAGTGTTCTCGCCTGGAAAATCCCATGGACAGACGAGCCTCCTGGGTGACAGTCCATTGGGTCACAAAGAGTTGGACATGGCTGAAGTGACTTAGCACTCATGCATACTTATGACATCTTGCAAGTCACGTAGTGTTTTTGTGCCTCAGTTTTTCATGTATGAATTGTGATGATTGGAGTGGAAGATTTATTTCCTAAGGTTCATTCCAGGTGCTGGGTAAACTTCTAATTGTGTCCAATTAATCATTAAAAATATTTGAAATATTCAAAAGTCAGTGTGTCTGAACATCATAGAAGGATTATCTGTTTTATACTTCCATGTCATTTCTGTCAGCTCTCTCACATATGATTTTATAGACTCTTAGGAGCAAATCTTTATATTTATAAAATACTTAGATCCCTAAGACTTTGCAGAGCCCTGTTTTTATCTCATCTTGCCCACGTTTATCTCCCATATAAAGTGTGACATACAACGCATGAATTCAGAACAAAGTAATTTCATCTCTTTCCCGATACTAAAGAGTTCAGTTTCATGCTGTGTTTTACATAGCACAGTGAAAAGTGGATTGTTTAATATCTGCAACTCTGCACTTCCTTAACCTTTCTATGAGAATACTTAGGTAAGTGTTGAGAAACAGAGATTCTAAAAATAATTCCTACAGAATTTTTGAGAGACCCCTGGAGCAAGCTATTTGAATCCATTTCCCTTCTTTCTATATAGTTTTTCTTTGTTTGAGCAGTGTTCCCATGGGTCAGAAAGATAGAGTTTCTAGCCCCATACTTTAGATTGCTTTATAATTGCCTTACTTTATAAGGGAGACATATCCTGGCGTGGTGAAGCCTGAAAATATTCAGAAGAAATGAATCTGAACCTATTAAAAGCAGACGGAGAAGAGGAAACGTGTTTAGGAAAGTTGTTAGCTAGACTGGATATACTGTATCAACACAGCATGATGTCATGCATAAAAAGCAAAAATAATGGGACCCAGGCATTTGTTCTCAACTGTAATTTCAACTTGGTTATGGGTCATAGAAAAAGAAGTTTAGAGTGGAAAAATATGGCCCACATTTAAATTAAAAACCATTTAAAATGTGTTAAATATGGTTTGGTTTTGAATATCCACAGTAGATTGGTTAAGAGTATGGGAGTTTTTCTAGATTGGAATCTGGTAAGCATCATATTACTTGTTAGTAGTTTGACATTGGGCACATTGAATGCTCTGAGCCTCTGTTTCCTCATATATTTATAAAAGATTATTTTTTCAAAAAATATTTTTAGGTGCCTCTAATTCTCTTGGCACCTGGAATGTACTTCTTGGAAAGACACAATGTATATTTTCATGATTTAAAATAGACTGGAAGAGGAAGGTCAGATATGGCAAAGGTATCTGAAACAGTTCACAATAATGATTTATTAAAATGAGAATAAGAAATTCAGTTCTGGTATCCTACTTTCTTACTATTGACTCTGATTATCTTTTTGGCCTTTAAGGGTATTTTAGAGCTACTTTCTTTGCTGTGTCCATGAAAACAGAACATTTAGACTTTTTCTCTGGGTGTGTATCCTAGGATTCCCAGAGCCTCTAAGTGTTCTGTACAGTTTGACAAAATCAGAATTCTGGGAACTCTGCAGACCAGTCTGGGGAAAACAAGGAATGTTCAGGTCTCCTGCAGCACTTGCTTCATTGATGGATATAAGGACAAAGGAAATGACCTTTGTACTCTTTTTATACTGGGTTTGCTGATTAATATTGATCTCAAAGTTATTTCTTTTCTCTCCCTTCTCAGTCAGTATAAATGTAATTATATAGTTTACTTTTCATGTGATCTGGTGAAATGGCCTATTACTTGTCTTTGACTAATATTAAATGAAATGTTACTCAGAAAATCAAAATCAAAGTGCTGTTCAAATATTACTTTTAATTCTAAATATTTAAAAACTTTCTTTTATTGAAATAATAAATTATAAAGTAATTATAATAATTTTCTCACAAAATTATTTGTGAAGAGGGTACAAATGAGCAATGAGTGAATAAGTGTACAGATGAAGTAAATCCATATTATAATGGATATTACATATGACCAAGGGGAGAAGCCCATTTGGGTATATAGTGATGGGTGCCTAAAGATGTTCCATAGATAGAAACTGGCAGGAGGCCTTTTCTGTTCTACTCTTACATTGATTTCATGCATTTTTTTTCTTAAGCTCATTTGAAGAATGAGCTTAAGAATCATGTGGCTCTACTATCTTTGAAAATCTGTTCTGTAAAATATAAGTGTTTGAGTCCAGACTTAAACTTTAAAACATTACATTGCTTTACAACAGCATTTTGAGTTTCTTTTAGTTTTTTTGTGGGGAAGAGAGTTGGGGACATCATAATCATAATCTTTTTTAAAGAGCTCAAGTTGATCCAAATATATTAACACACTTAAAAATTTTTGAACCCCCTGTGAGAGAGCCAGGAGAACAATTTTATGTGAGAGAGATGATGCAGAGCTCAAGGCTTACCCACTTTTACTCAGCTAATAAACAGAAGAGCTGTAGTCAGTTTCAACAAGTAGAGCAGTGTGGCTACTCCTTATCCATTATATTAAACATAGTTGTATTCATTAATCAGGTGGAATGACCACCAGTGTGAACTTTTTAAATACCTGATTTCTTTAGCTTAGCATAATGTATATTATATTTATCTGTATTTGTTATACTGATTCTGAATTCCCCCTTTTCTAATGTAATTCCGTTTTGAGCTAGCTAACAGTTGGTCTGTTTGGAGTACTCCAAGGAGGGTGAAATTCTGTTCAGATTTGTAACTGTCAATGAAAATTTTATGATAATAGAAAGAATGGACTACAGAAGAAGATTATTTTACTTATTTTTTGAAATTTATTTGGAATAATTTCAGTATAAATAGGTTCCATTACATTTTTACAGCTAATCAGCATATTAAATACAATAAAAGTATTTAACTGTAAATAATAAATACATATGCTCTTAGCTTTATGGTGAACATAAAAAGAACAAAACTTCCTTCAGAAATTTTTGTTGTATCTCAAAAAGTTAAATACTTCTACAAATAGTAGAATAATATCCTATCAATAGACATTGGCTTCATTAACTGTATAATGCATCTGTTTTCTAAAATTATTTTATTTAGTGATTAATAGCCATTTAAATTAGGGCATCTTTCTGTTAAAATAATCAGTTGGTTTCATAAGAACTGAGTGACTTACCATCAGAACAGAAGTCAGAAAATCCTGATTAGAAGCACTACCTTAAAAATTTGAGTGGATATTGGAAAATATTATTCCCCATTCCTATTTGAAGTGAGAAATAACTAAGTGTAAGTGTATAGGGAAAAGTCTGGGCTTCCTGGAATCCTGCAATAAAACGAGTTAGTATTGTAACAGTTTTCCAAAGAGCTGGTCTTTCTCTCCTTTAAGTTTGGTATGGTTCAGTGGAAACCCATTTCATTTGTATTGATTGGGTATATGTTTATGTAGTTGTGAGATGAAGGTGAAGATTCAGGAGTGCTAGTGGATTGATAGTAGCGTAGTTTGTTTCAATGAAGGCTATTTTTTACATGTAGAGGGAATGGAGAGTTTTTAGGCTTTGGATATCACTAAGTTGAAAACAGATAAAAGGGTTAAAAAACAGAAAAGAAAAAAAAGATAAAAGTGTTAAAAAAGAGGAAGGAATGAAAGAGGTGTACGCCTAGAAGAATAAAGGATAAATGTTTGATCAGCTGGTTAAAATATCTGGTTAAGAAAGATTCTCCCTTTCCATTGTATACCCACATTCTGTAATTCAAGATTTCTCTTGATACTGTAGTCTTAGAATTGCCTGAATTAAAAAAAAAATTAAATACACTTTTTATTTAACCTAAAATATATATGCAAATTATATATATATTAATTTATATATAAATAGATTAATTTATACATTTCAATATGTAATGTGAAAAATTATTAACATACCTTATATCCTTTTTTTTCTTTTTAAGTCTTTGAAATCTGGTGTATAATTTAACATGCAGCACATCTTGGTTCATACTAGCCATATTTCAGGTGCTCATGGCCATGTTACCTACTGACAGCATAGACTTGGATATGAGGCTACACCAATCTCAGTCACTCATCTCTATGATAATGTTTGGGACACACTAAATGGACAGTAAATGTTTAAAGAAAAAAAAAGGAAGCAAAGAAACAATAGCATATGTTTGTAGTCAGACCTATGTGTATACTCACTTACTAGTTAGATGACCTTGGTTGACCTCAGTGTCCTCTTATGGGAATGAGGTACTTGTTTCTACTTTTCAGAATTATTGTGAAGAGTTGATAAACTTTTTTTTTTCCCCCAATGAGGTATGTGAACATACTGAGTATTAAATTATCTGTTACTATAAAGGGTAGTTTTGTAGTTTAGAATATAATTGTATTTCAGGCTAGTTATTGGTTTTAACTCTAGTTATCATCATCAGTCACTTTCTTTGTTAAAAAGAGGTCGTTATCCCTAATACTTTATTCTACTCTAAGTAGTATCTTTGTTACTACTTAAACAGTAATGAATTGTTGTATCTAATTATGTTAATAACATTCTTAATTCTTATTGTCATGGCTAAGGACCGTGTGTTGTTAGAAATCAATGAAATTGAGACTGGTTCTCTTCCCTTTATTCTTTATTTATGAAGTTCTTCTAAAGGGCAAGTTGTAATGTAAAAACTTTTGGGCTCTCAAAGTAAGTGAATGGTGATTCCACTGAATGTTTGGCACTTTCCCATTTGAAACACAGTCCCATATTTTCAGAGCTTGTGTGTGAAGATGTAAGACAGTTTTGCTGAATGTTGTAAACTAATGTAGTAATTTGGTTGTGCCTTGAAGATAACCAATAACCTTCAAAAACATTAATTTTCTTGGGGAGACTAGATTTTGATAAAAACCTAACTTTTCCAATTGTTGATTTGAATTTTTGAAGGAAATAGGTTTTGATATGCTATTTGTGTTTTTAAAATATGAGTCGTTTTCAAGTCCTCATGGGCACATGTTACCATAATGACTGTACAGACTGGGATTTGTAATTGTTCAGTGCAATTAGACAGTTTCTGACAGTGCTCTTTGGTTTTAAGATACACCGACTACCATGTGTCGATAGAAGACTACAATATATGCTTCACTGGACACATATATATTCATAACAAGAGTTTGCCATCATTGGTTCTTCTCTTTTTTTGATTGTCCAGTTCAGTAAATCTGTTTCATCCTATGCATTGGTTCCTTTTTTTGTATTTGTTGGGAAGTTAATGATTTATGTGAAAATTTTAAATATTATTTATCCTCTGTGGGCTGTGATATGCTGTGACTGACAGTCATTGGAACTTTATATGTAAAAAATAGAATATTTTCCTGTGTATGTATAGAAAATTACTTTTTAACTCTGAGATACAAGTGGATAGCATCTCATGTCTCTTGAAACTACATACATGGAACCATGTAACACCGACCTCTTATACCTATTTTGGGGGAATACAGTAGAAATCAAATGCATTCCACCCCTACACTCACCTTATTTCTACTTGGCAGGATTTATTTGCATCTATTGAGCCTTCAGTTTTTGTTGTTTCTCCAAGAGGGGAAGCCAAGGAATTGGTCTGATAGGAGCCATCCAGAAGCTGGATGTGCCCTGCACTGGGTTCCACCCATGACAAGGGCCCCGTCCTCTCACGTCGTTTCTCAGTCCAATACAAGTCCACAGTTGCTCTTGATTCTTGATAACACTAGGAACCTCTGTGCTTATCCTGTTTGGCGGGTTGTGTAATGCTTATCCTGGTTTGGCGGGCTACAGTCCACAGGGTTGCAAAGAGACACAACTGAGTGACTAACACTTTCACTTTCTAACCTATTTAAAACAATAGGCACGTATAACATTTATAGCAGTGTTGACTAAAAAAAGATGTACAACTTGAGAGTTGCCAGTTAAATGTTATTTGGGGCAGAATGAGGACTGCAGCCCAGGAGGCAGCATCTCAGATTGCTCTGAGTGAGAGACTGCTCCAAAGCCGCAGTGGGGGAAAGTCAGTATATAAGGTTTTGGTGAAGGGGGAGTTGATACCGTGAAGCACTCATTTTACAAAAGGTTTTTTGTTAGTCATGAGGATGTGATGTCATGAGGGGATTTATTGCTTCTGTAGATATGAGGAGATGCAAAGATTGAGATCATAAAATCTGTTCCTAAAAATATCCAACTATCTAAAAGACTTGTCCCACCAGATTCCCTGAAGCACAGAGTGCCTCACTCTACCCTGAATTCCCTCAGGGGTTGTTGAAGGTCAGCAGCTACAGCAGCATGGGGTTGAGTCTCCATAGAGGCAGATGGCAAATGCCTTTGCTATTCAGTCATTGGCAGTGCTATTCATTTCACTTCAGTCGCTCAATTGTGTCCAACTCTTTGCGACCCCATGGACTGCAGCACACCAGGCATCCCTGTCCATCACCAACTCCTGGAGCTTGCTCAAACTCATGTCCATTGAGTCGGTGATGCCATCCAACCATCTCATCCCCTGTTGTCCCCTTCTACTCCTGCCTTCAATCTTTCCCAGCATCAGAGTCTTTTCCAGTGAGTCAGTTCTTCATATCAGGTGGCCAAAGTATTGGAGTTTCAGCTTCAGCATCAGTCCTTCCAATGAATATTTAGTATTGATTTCCTTTAGGATGGACTGGTTGGATTTCCTTGCAGTCCAAGGGACTTTCTCCAACACCACAGTTCAAAAGCATCAATTCTTCGGTGCTCAGCTTTCTTTCACATCCACACATGACTACTGGAAAAACCATAGCTTTGACTAGACGGGCCTTTGTTGGCAAAGTAATGTTTCTGCTTTTTAATATGCTGTCTAGGTTGGTCATAGCTTTTCTTCCAGGGAGCAAGCTTTTTAAATTTCATAGCTTTCTTTTAATTTCATGGTTGCAGTCACCATCTGCAGTGATTTTGGAGCCCAGAAAAATAAAGTCTCTCATTGTTTCCATTGTTTCCCCATCTATTTGCCATGAAGTGATGGGACCAGATGCCATGATCTTAGTTTTCTGAATGTTGAGCTGTAAGCCAGCTTTTTCACTTTCCTCTTTCATTTTCATCAAGAGGCCCAAGTTCTTCTTCACTCTCTGCCATAAGGGTGGTGTCATCTGCATATCTGAGCTTATTGATATTTCTTCTGGCAGTCTTGATTCCAACTTGTGTTTCATCCAGCCCAGCATTTCTTATGATATACTCTGCATATAAGTTAAATTAGCAGTGTGACAATATACAACCTTGACATACTCCTTTCCCTATTTGGAACCAGTCTGTTGTTCCATGTCCAGTTCTAACTGTTGCTTCTTGACCTGCATACAGATTTCTCAGAAGGCAGGTAAGGAGGTCTGGTACTCCCATCTCTTTAAGAATTTTCCACAGTTTGTTGTGAAAGGCTTTGGTGTAGGCAATAAAGCAGAAGTAGATGTTTTTCTGGAACTCTGTTGCTTTTTCGAGGATTCAATGGATGTTGGCAATTTGATCTCTGGTTCCTCTGCCTTTTTGAAATCCAGCTTGAACATCTGGAAGTTCATAGTACACATACTGTTGAAACCTGGTTTGTAGAATTTTGAGCATTACTTTGCTAGTGTGTGAGATGAGTGAAATTGTGAGGTATTTTGACCATTCTTTGGCCTTATCTTTATTTGGGATTGGAGTGAAAAGTGACCTTTTCCAGTCCTGTGGCCACTGCTGAATTTTCCAAATTTGCTGGCATATTGAGTGCAGCACTTTAACAGCATCCTCTTTTAGGATTTGAAATAGCTCAATTGGAATTCCATCACCTCCACTAGCTTTGTTTGTAGTGATGCTTCCTAAGGCCCAGTTGACTTTGCATTCCAGGATGTCTGGCTGTAGGTGAGTGATCACATCATCATGGTTATCTGGGTCATGAAGATCTTTTTTATGTAGTTCTTCTATGTATTCTTGCCACCTCTTCTTAATATCTTCTGCTTCTATTAGGTCCATACCATTTCTGTCCTTTATTATGCTCATCTTTGCATGAAATGTTCCCTTCGTATCTCTAATTTTCTTGAAGAGATCTCTAGTCATTCCCATTCTGTTGTTTTCCTCTATTTCTTTGCACTGATCACTGAGGAAGGCTTTCTTATCTCTCCTGGCTATTCTTTGGAACTCTGCATTCAAATGGGTGTATATTTCCTTTTCTCCTTGCATTTTGCTTCTCTTCTTTTCTCAGGTATTTGTAAGGCCTCCTCAGACAATCATTTTGCCTTTTTGCATTTCTTTTTCTTGATCACTGCCTCCTGTACAATTTCAGGAACCTCTGTCCATAGTTCTTCAGGCACTCTGTCAATCAGATCTAATCCCTTGAATCTGTCACTTCCACTGTATAATTATAAGGAATTTGATTTAGGTCATACCTGAATAGTCTAGTGGTTTTCTCCACTTTCTTCAATTTAAGTCTGAATTTGGCAATAAGGAGTTCATGATCTGAGCCACAGTCAGCTCCTGGTCTTGTCTTTGCTTACTGTATAGAGCTTCTCCATCTTTGGCTGCAAAGAGTATAATCAGTCTGATTTTGGTTTGGCCATCTGGTGATGTCCATGTGTGGAGTCTTCTCTTGTGTTGTTGGAGGAGGGTGTTTGCTATGACTAGTGCATTCTCTTGGCAAAACTCTGTTAACCTTTGCCCTGCTCTATTTTGTACTCCAAGGCCAAATTTGCCTGTTACTCCAAGTATCTCTTGACTTCGTGCTTATGCATTCCAGTCCCCTGTAATGAAAAGGACATGGGGTCTTGTAGGTCTTCATGAGAACCATTCAACTTCAGCTTCTTCAGCATTACAGCTCAGGGCATAAACTTGGATTACTGTGATATTATATGGTTTGCATTGGAAGCAAACAGATCATTCTGTCGTTTTTGAGATGCATCCAAGTACTGCATTTTGGACTCTTCTGTTGACTATGAGGGCTACTCCATTTCTTCTAAGGGATTCTTTCCCACAGTAGTGGATATAATGGTCATCTGAGATAAATTTGCCCATTCCAGTCCATTTTAGTTCACTGATTCCTAAAATATTGATGTTTACTTTTGCCGTCTCCTGTTTGACCACTTTCAATTTGCCTTGATTTATGTACCTAACATTCTAGGCTTCTATGCAATATTGCTCTTTATAGCATCAGACTGTACTTCCATCAGCAGTCATATCCACTGCTGGGCATTGTTTTCATTTTGGCCCCCTCTCTTCATTCTTTTTGGTATTGTTTCTCCACTCTTCTCCAGTAGCATATTGGACACCTGCTGGCCTGGGGAGTTCATCTTTCAGTGTCCTATCTTTTTGCCTTTTCATACTGTTCATGAGGTTATCAAGGCAAGATAAGTGCTAATTTGTAGTTGACTACAGTCTATTTTACAGATGCAAAAAGCTTAGTCCTTGTGAGGTAGTTATCACTGTTATGCTCAGTTTTTCAAATGAGAAAGTTTTTCAAATGAGGTAGCTGAGGCACAGAGACATTTAATAACTTGATCAAGGTTACATGGCTGGTTAGTGTTGAAACTGGAGTTTGAGTCCAATTTTTAAGTGCCACAGTATGCTGCTTTGTGGGTTTTGTAGTTTCTCAACAAACTGTTTTCATGCTTTCTTTTTCTCCTCTTCCAAGGCATTATAATCCAATATAGAATTTTAAAAGAAATAAGGTTATTTTTATGTATTATCTAGCATACTGTTGATTGGATAGTAATAGTTCGTGGGTTTATGTTATTCAGAAAAATTTAACATGAATGGGTTTACTGCTTTATTGAATATTTCCATTGTGCATGCTTAGTTGCTCAGTCATATCTGACTCTGTGCGACCCCATGGACTGTATAGCCCACCAGGCTCCTCTGTCCATGGGAGTTTTGAGGCAAGAATACCAGAGTGGGGGGAGGGAGGGTAAGAAAAAAAAGGAAAGAATACTGGAATGGGTTGCCATTTCCTCCCCAGAGGATCTTCCAAGTGCAGAGATTGAACCCGCATCTCCTGTGTCTCCTCCATTGCAGGAGGGCCTCCATTAATATATTTTAAATAAAACATATGGCAGCATCTTTCTATATGTTCCGTGTGAGAGTTTTTTTGCTGCTGTAACAGATGTTACAGAGGACTGTTGTCTCAGTCCTCTTCCTTGTGAGTTGTCCTGTTAGTCATTCTACCATCATTTCATCCTGGCTCTCTCCTTTTCAGTTGAGGCTGGCATTATTTCTTATAACTTAAAGCCCTCACAAACTTGGTTGGTCTTCTTTGTACCTCAGGGGTATCCAAGCCATCACACAAGAGTATCCTCCGCAGGCCTTTCCTGGATAATCACTTCTCCATTCCTGGCTTCTGCTGAGATGGTTGATCTGATCCATGACTCACATGCCTAATCCCTTTAGCAAATGTCTATCCAGCCAAAGCATTGCCCAGTCTCCAGAATATACTCTGTGGATAGGCTGAGAATTTTCCAAACTGGTTTCGTTTTGCTTAGCAGTTCCTTCCTCAGTTTCTTTCTTTCTTCTCCTGTCTTACAGTAAGCAGACAGGCAAGCAAGGCTGAACCTTCCATACTTTCATTGGAAATCACAACTACATTTCCAAGTTTGTAATTTTTAGTTCTACCTTTCACCCAACATAACACAACTTTTCCACTTTGCACAACAGGGATCACCTTTCCTCCAGTGTCCAGTACCATACTCCTCATTTACCTCCGAGACCTTGCCAGAAGCACATTTAGCACATGTAGCGATACTCTGTTCTTCATTTTATATATATATATATACACACACACACACACACACATATATATATATATATGTTATAGCATTATATGATATATATATATATATATATATGATATAGTCTATGATGATGACTCTCTACTTTTCTCTTCCCCAAAGCCACTCCACATTTTAAGCTGTTTGTTATAGAAGTGCTGTACTTCCTAGTTCCAAAAATTTGTATTAGTTCCCTTGGACTGCTGTAATAGAGCCAATAGCTGGGTGATTTACAACAACAGAAATTTATTGCCTCAGGGTTCTGGAGGCCAAAAGTCCAAAATCAAGGCACCTATAGTTCTTTCCTCCCTCTGAGACCCTCCCAGGCTTCTTCCTGGTGGCAGAGTTAATCCTCAGTGGCCCTTGCCTTGTAGATGCATTAATCCAATCTGTGCCTTTATCTTTACATGCATGGCCTTCTTCCCTGTCTGTGCCTCTTCTTTTTTGATAAGGGCACCAGTCCTACTAGATTAAGGGCCCACTCTACTCAGTAACACCATATTACACCATAGTAACTACTTCTGCCTTAACCCTGTCTCCAAAGTAGGTCTGTATTCTGATGTACTGGGGTTAGAATTTCAACATACCTTTTGGGGGTGGAGGGGAGATAGAGTTTAACCCATAACAACCACATCAAGTTGGCTTACTAGGTTTGTTATCTTACTTTAAGCAATTCTTGCCTTAGTACCTCTTTTGTTGTTTAATATTTATTTTTTATTATTTGGCTGCCCTGGGTCTTTGTTGTGGCATGCAAACTCTTAGTTGTGGCATGTGGCATCCAGTTCCCTGACCAGTGATCAGTCTGGGGCCCCCTGCATTGGAAGTGAGAAATCTTAGCCACTGGGCCACCAGGGAAGTCCCTTTCCTCAGTTCCTTCTTAATTACCATTTAACTATTATAAATAGGCTGGAAAGCAGAATAATTTCAGATGTTTGCCTGCCTTCAAAGTCTTCCTTATCAGATATTTGCACATGAAGGCCCCCCCCCCATTAGCCACACTGTGTGTCACATAGAATATATGTTCAAGTAATACCTTCGTTTGGGTTTTTTAATTAAGCCTCAGCCGTTTATTTTATTAATCATGTATTGTGGTTATATGAAATTTCCAATTCTACAGTTCAGATGACTAGCTTAGTATTTGCTGCCTTAGAAAGTTGCTGATTTTTAGAAACATTTTCATTTTGAAATTAGATTGCTGGTTTTCAGTATAAATAACAGCATGAATTCGACTTCCTGGGAGACAGGGACGAATAATCATGATTCTGTGTAACAAGTCTTAGGGTAGTGAAATATGGAAGAGTTCTGTGCTTATAGACTCCTGACAACTCCCTTTAAATATGAACTTAGCATTGCATACATTATATATTGCATAAACAATAGGTATACTCTTAAAAGAAACAGTAAGAAAAGCCATTTCTATTAGTGTTTTGAATTCTTATCCAAAATAGCTTGCTTGAGAGTTATTACCTGTTATTGCTTTTTGTACCAATATGTAGTCTGTAATTTCTTTGTTCCTAAATGGGATTGTTAATGTCTTCCATTCTTATATGCTAGTAAAGTCACATTGCACATTCTATTAAATGTTCTCATGTAATCTTTAGAGCTTTAGATGAATGTGTTAATTGTCACTACTGACAAAAGTAGATTTTCTGTATGCTTTTAAAGTTTACTTCAACTGTTTTTGATTCTGGCATTGTGCCCTTGCATTATTTTGGGTATTTTATGCCTGCATTTCTGAGTATTTAAAATCGAAGGTTAAACACACACACACACACACACACATATATATATAAACATTTTATTTTTAGATAATTGTAGATTCACATCCAGTTACTAAAAATAAGACACGTAGATCCTGTGTATCCTTTACCCTGTTACCCTGATGGTAATTTCTTGCAAAACTATAGTACAATATAGGAAAAGAGGATATTGACAATGATACAGAATATTTCCACCACTGCAAGGATCCGTCACATTGCCTTGTATACCTGAACCCACCTGCTTCCCTCTCACTGTCATTTCTTCCCTTAACCCTGGCAACCGTTAATTTGTTCTGTTTCTATAACTTAGGACATAAATTCTTTTACTGAGTCAGAGAATCAGTTGAGCAATGGATCCTGTTGTTTGTGTACAAAATTCAAGACTTCCAGGAGAGAGGGATAGGAAATTAAAATGTAACACAAAATTCTTGGATGCCAAGGCAACTTACAGCATCTATATTGTCCACTCCTTTTTTTCACAAAGCAATACTAGTAACACTGTACTCAAATAAGAGAGTTTCTGCAGGTGTGTCTAAATTTCATTTCTTCCTTTAGTGAAAGGTTGCATCTTAAAGCAAAATAACTTCAAATATCTAATGATCCTCATTTTCCGTATTTCTGAGCCAGGAAGACTTAAAAATGACTCGAAACTCTCTTTTTACAGGCATGCCTCAGAGACCGGGGTTTCAGTTCCTTTCGCCACAAAAAGCTAGTCACACAAATTATTTGGTTCCCCAGTGCATATAAAAGTTATGTTTACACTATATTGTAGTCTATTATGTGCTGCAATAGTTTTGTGTCTAGAAAAAAGTATATATTAGAAAGTATTCTATTGCTAAAAACAAAGTTAACCATCATTTGAGCCTTCAGCAAGTTTTATTCTTTTTGCAATAGTAACATCAATAATCACTGATCACAGATCACCCTAATAATGAAAAAGTTTGAAATGTTGAGAATTACCAAAACATGACACAGAGATATGAAGAGACCAGCTGCTGTTGGAAAATGCTGTAGGAAAAATTGATGGACTTGATGCATAGTTGCCACAAACCTTCAACTTGTAAAAAGCACTTTATCTGCAAAGCCGTGTTAGAGGAAAGTGTGATAAAGCAAAGTGTAATGGAATGAGGTCTGCCTGTACTTAATTAATAATAGAAAGCAATGATGTAGATAAATAGTACTCCATTCAGAAGGATAATTGGTACAATTTGCATTCAGTGTTTAGGATGAATTTGCTTTGGATGGCAGAATGGTGAGCTGGAAGGCTTTGTGGTAGGATCAGAAGTACTGAGGTAAGGAGGCTCTTGGTGACTTTGCTTCGTGGTTGAATAGGAATATTCATTTGAGTTGCAGTGGAAGAGAAACCTGGATATCTCACTAGTGGAGATAAAGCTTAAGAGGCCTTGAATGCCAGGCTCAGAACATTAGACTTTATTTTAAAGGCAGAGCAGAATACTATACCGTATTGAACTCAGAAATGAAAGATTATGAGATATTTGAGGGAGATTAAAGTGACAGCTATGAAGATGAATTGGAGCTCTGAGAGACTGCAGGCAGGGAAATTAGTTAGCTTTGTTATACTAAGTTTCAGAGTCTGACAGTGAAGGTGTCCTGGTGAAAGGATTTATGCAGGTAGGTGAAGAGCTAATTGTAGATGATGACAGACTGGATTTTGAGGGATCGAAGCGAAGGGGGGGATTAGGAAATGTTGATTGTGAATATAGGAGAACAAAAGGATTATCATACAATATGTAACAATAGAATTTTTGCTGGAAGTTGGAGAAGTTGCTTTTCAGCATATTAGACTATTATCCATGTCCTGAACTGTTTTGTTTTTACCTTCTTCTTGAACTTTCAAGTCAAGATTGGAACTCTGTGGAGAAAGTTTTGGGCTGGAGGTTATTAAGAAATTTTAAATTAATTTGCATAGAGATGATAATTGTTTTCCCAAAGTATTGAAAGATTTACTTTCAAGGCTGTTGTTGAGTAAACCAGTCTATTGCCAGGTGTATTAGGGATGATTAAGGTATGTTAGTTACATCTTTGAGACTACCTCTGTTTCACTGAATTCTACCTGCCTGGAGTATTAGTCTGGACACACTTTAACCTGTGTGAGGTCTTCATAGGAAACTTTCTAATAACTGCTAACTATGTATTCATGAGAATGGAAGTTCTAGTGGGTTCAAAATAATCTTTTCTTTAAACTTCTTACCTTAATACTGTTTTTCCTAATGGATATGATTGTAGAGATGATGCTGGGTGTTTCATGTGATATGATGTAGAAGAGACTGTTTATTTGCTCCTAATTGTTGGTTACTTTGTGAGAGTGTATTTGTTAATAAACACTAAGGCGATTAATAAGGGTCTTGGAGAAAATTTATATCAATCTATTGGTTAAATTATTCTAACCACACATTCATTAGCTACTTTTATTCATTGCCAACCTAGATTTTCTCTTTTACAATATTCAGTGCAGCAGTGCATCCTTGTGCTGGGAGGGTATTCCTTCTCTGCAGGTCTGCTTTCAAATATGTGCTCCCTCCTTTCAGTTGTTCTTGATAGAGTTTCCAAGAACTGTACAATACATTTTAACATCTTACTCTCATTTATAGATGTGAATATACAGATTGTCACCTCCATTCAGGAGAAACCGAGTTTTTTACTCACTGAATCTTCGAAAATATAAAGCATTATTTTTAACTATGCAGTATGTAGTATTTTAATTATGCAGTATTCATGTACGGCACACTCAGAGAACAACTCAGTGTGACTTTATGTAGTCAGCAAAATGTCTAAAGCACTCCAACGCCATTGTGTTTCAGTGCACTTGCAGGAAAGACATGGTGAAAATTTCTATGGATATCTTTGTGAGGAAATTTCAACCAGACAGATACCAGCTTTGGAAGCAAGGAAAGGATATATACACCATTGATCACACAAAGCCTACTCCAGAATCCACCCCTGAAGTAAAAGCATGGCTGCAGCGGAGGAGGAAAGTAAGAAAAGCATCCAGGAGGTAATGATCCTGCCCCCACCCCATCCCACTCAGTTAAAATTTAAAGACTATTTATTTGCTTTTCTTCTGTTTATTCATTGTATTTACTATTCATTATTTACTATCTTACTGAAAATTTGAGGCAAAGTATTTGTAATTCTTTGGAAGTGCAATAAATAAATAGAATGTAAAAAGAGAGGTCTGTTGTGTTGCAGTGCATGAGAAATAGAACACTTGTAGAACTACTAAACCCCTTAACACGAATGTATTTAAAGTCTTACGGGTGCTCTCTCCTTATTTTTGTCAGCTTCAATAACTTGGTTTCCAACTTTTTAATTTGGCTACCGACTTTGACTTTTGGTAGTTCTCTTCTTCACTTGTCAAACATCTTATATTACTCTTCTTATTGGGGAGCCTGTATTTTGCTGCATTATACACACTCGGCTTCACAAGTTGTCAGTCAGAGCATGTGGTGTTTCTGTAACGTGGTTGTCTCTGTGTAATGTATCCTGCATTCCATTTTTGTGGCCAGGGCCATCTCAAAAGCCTTTAGGCCTGTCGTGGTCATCTTGCTGTCTTAAAACACATTAAACAGGAAGTGTGTTTTGTCGCTCAGGTCCTCAGGCAACCTTTTTAGGTTCTTATTTTCCAGGGTTGTGTTGTATTTTTACTCTCCAATATTACTCATTGTTTTTCTTTCAGATTGTAAAAGTAATATTTGTGCATTGGAGAAAATTTGTAAAATAAGGAAAAGAATAATGAAGGAATCCCAAATCACCCATTACCTCACAATCCAGAAATAACCAGTGTTAACATTTTGTATATATCCTTTACATATATATTTCTTATTTATTATATAATATTATATGCCTTTTCAAAATTGGGGCCATGCTCTATTAGTAATTTGACCAGTTTTGTGTTTTTTTCGTGTAATTGAATGATTTGCTACAAAAATTTTAATGCCTGCATGTATTTTATCTAATCTCCTATAGTTGGACCTGTAGCTTCTTTCCAGTTTTTAGCTACTAACCAAAAAACACTGTAATTTTAAATCTTTGCCCACACTTCTGATGTTTATTTTCTGACTCTCTCTCTGTCTCTCTCTCTGTTTTATTTTCCCCTGACAATTTATTTTCTGTTATTTTAGAATGCTAGTAAGTGGAGGAACCTTAAGAACATGGAATCAAACCAGCATTTTATGAGATATACTTGCACAGAATTAGTAGCAGAGTTACAACCCAGATGTTCTTATTTCACCCTATAGTCTATATCAGGAATTTTCAAACTGTCACTTTTCAAATCAATTTAATAGGTTAGGAACAGCATTTTAAAATTAGGAAGTTAAAGAGAGTAAACTGTATTGTAGTCCTTCCCATGAGGTGATGGTAAGTATTAATTCATGACATGTGTGAGCATCCATGTATGTGTGTATCGTGTCATCATCTGAAGTGTATAACTCACTGTGGGTTGCACTCCGAAAAGTTTGGGAAACACTGATTTGGAGAATAAAGGTGCTAATCCACATTGCCAAAAAATATTCGCTGCAGGAGACAGTAGTCAATCTTGGGTTCAGTGGCCAATAGAATGTCTTGAGAATTATTATTTAATGGACAGAAAACACAACACTCTAATTTAGGTGTATAATCTGGTCTCTTAGTTACTAATCACAATGGTCCTTGTTGGTTGACATTGCACACAGATACGACATTGAACAGTGAAGTGTCTTTCAGTAGGTTAAAATAATCAGTGGTCTTTACTTACCCAGTTAGAAAGCCTAATGTTGAGGGGCTTATTATGCTCACCTTTGTGGCTTGATCATTGAGTTTGCTGATCTCTCTTAAGTAATATACGGTATCTGAGGAAGTCTAATTAAGGGAATGTTTCACTGAAGTCTCAAAGAGATGTCAACCTTTTAATTTTATGTGTGCTGTGCTATTCATAATGTAATATTCCACATAGACCACTGCATGGGTTTCAGTAAAAGTGATGATGATACCAGTACTGTTACTTTTAGCAAATTTACCAAAGCCAGGTTATCCCTGGCTACTCCCTTTATCTTATGGGGACTTCCTATAGGATAACACTAATGTCCTGTGTGTGTGTGTGTGTGTGTGTGTGTGTGTACATATTCTGAAATACATGTTGATTTAGTTTGACTTATAGCTGTTCTCAAATGAAAGCGTTAGAAATGTTGTGTCATTTACAGAAGGCATCTACAATAAAGCTATGAAGTGACTTGCTGAAAAATACTAGAAGTGGAATAATATAAAAATGGTGTCCACTCTGAAAATAAATAGTACATTGATATAAGATGTTAAACACATGTGGTTAGCCTTCTTCCTCTTGTAATTTCTTTAGCTAATGATAATTTGACATGTAATCTTAATGATTTTCATGCATATTTCAGAATTATATGAAACTCAGGGAAATATAGTCACCAGGTCACCTTGGAATGTAAATAATCTACTAAAATTTTAACAACAGCTTTATGGAATCACTTTGTTTCCTTTTTCTTTCTTCATTATCTAAATAATGTTTGATTTTATCCCTGTGTCATGATTTTTCACTTTATTTCTTATGTTAAGCTTTCTTTTAATATTATTATAAAGTTTTGTTGTTGTTGTTGTTTAGTCGCTCAGTCTTGTCCGACTCTTTGAGACCCCATGGACTGTAGCCCACCAGGCTCTCTGCCCATGGAATTCTCCAGGCAAGAATACTGGAGTGGGTTGCCATTTCCTTCTCCATATAAAGTTTTAACAGTGTTAAAACTTTTTCCCAATAATGTTTTAATAATCAATTATTTAGAGTTGTTTTAATTTTAATTTTTAGTAAATTGTTATTAAAACTGTTGTTAACATTTCAATTTCAAATTTGATCTATTAATCATGAAGATTATCTTTGTATATTGCGATTAAAAACCAGTTTTTTATTCTGTTTTTTCAATAAGTGAAAATAATGCTTATGTATGTATTTTTTTCTGTCCTTTGCCCACATTGTGTTCTGACTACAGCTTTTCTTGTTAATAGCTTCCAGTGTACTAGTTCTCACGCTAAGAGGCCTAAGAATGAGGAGGATGAGAAACTGTCAGCTACAGTTGGTGGGACAGAGGGACCCACTCCTGACCCGGATCCATATGATCTCAAGGATGATGGAAAGCCAGGAGAAGCAGTGAAACTAGCAAACACAGAAGCACCTTCAGAGAAAGAGACCTCTGTTAGCAGGATGCAATTGGATCATAATTTGTCAGATAATATCAGATTCTCGGGTGAGAAACTAGCTGATAATGTTTCACGTGTTAGTAGTAGGTAGTTGCTGATCTTCCTTAAGTCTGTGTTTTCTAGGACAGACATCTTACTTTTTCACAGAGCTTAACCAATAAGGTATCTAAAGCTATGAGGTAACTCAACTAGAAGGCCAAGGGAGTGTTATAAAAGCCAGAAGTACCACTGTTCTGGGTAATGAAATTTTAAGACAAATAGCCAGCAGTACCTATTTCACTTAATGAAAAAGTAGATTCTAAGATGGAAAAGAAAAAAATTTTTTTTTGGTGCAACTCAATTTACAATATATAATACATTTTTGGAAATCTTCTCGAATTCACATGGAATAGAGAAAACCAATTATAGATAATTCTTTGCAGATTCTTAGCTTTTGAATTAATTTTAAAAAGAAAATAAAGATTAAGGTTTTACAAAGTAACATCAAAAATCATTCAATCCTGTGACATGGCATATATAGTCCCCTGGCTTTTTCTCTGTGCCAAAGCCATCATCTATAAATCTCAACTCATTTGCTCTTCCCCTTTTTTGTAGCACATTTCTTTGAAACTGTTTTTATGCTTTACCTCTTTAATACTTGTGGGAGATTTTGCCCTTTTTCTAATAGAGCTTATTGGTAATTCCTGTCTCACTCTCATTCCCCTCATCTATTCTGTCTTTCTGTTGTGGGGCTTTCCCAAATCCAGACATCCCCCTGCTTTCTCTTCACTCAAGATGTGTTATCTTTGTCTGGACTGTTGTAGAAGGTGCCTCCTTCCTGTTTTTCCAGTGTCCACTCTAGTCAGTTCTCCATTTGGCAATTGTAGTGATCCTTTTAAAAGACTCAGCTTAGGTCTTGGCCCTACCATTTTCTTGTTCTTATTCCACTTACAGTAAAAGAAAAGTCCTGATCATTGTTCTAATTAATCAGTCCTTGGCTTCTTTTCCATTCTTATTTCCTTTTGCACTTGAAATGTCTGTGTTAATAGAGTTTAAATCATAGACATTTTCCCAGTGAGTTTGTATTTAATTGGATATCTAGACAAATAAATATGTAATTCCTATCTAGTGTGCCAAGTACCACTGTAGAGATGGCATACCAAGGAAAGACCCAAAATAGACAGGAGGCTGAACTGGCAAGGTTTCTGGGAGTGGGTGATATCTGAACTGATTTGTGATGAACGCATGGAAGATAGAAAGTGAAGAAAGTAGGGAAGTGCAGAGACCAGTTATGCGCTATACACATGTTGCTAAGTTGTATCTGACTCTTTTGCAATCCTGTAAACTGTAGCCCACCAGGCTCCTCTGTGCTGGGATTTCTCAGGCAAGTATACTGGAGTAGGTTGCCATTTCCTTCTCTAGAGAATTTTTCCAGCCCAGTGGTTGAACCTTCATCTTCTGCATTGGCAGGCAGATTCTTTACCTCTAAGCCACCAAGGAATCCCTAGTTATGTAATGTGTACAGGTATTTCTTTGTTGTCCCTCACCATAGTTTTTTTTTTTTAAGTACACTGGATTAAATTAATTACTTTACGAACTACTGAGTGGTTTAAGCCAAGGATACGCAGCTTTATTTGTTCTGTTGCTACCTGGTTTCTTGGATTTTGACTTCTGGGTTTTAAAACCCAAGAGTATTTAATAGATTTGGAAAAAAAAAGATTTGGCATGGTGCAGTGTTTGAGCGATAGGTGAATAAAATGATGCACACTTGTGTATGCATAAGAGAAGATGGTAGGGCCAAGACTTTCACTTCATGTAGAAGTGAAGTATTTGTGATATTCCTTTCCGTTTTGTGCTGTCCTTGTACTGTGCAGGATTAGTTTAAGAAACCATTTTTATTGGACCTGCACAGTTTTACATGTGTTTTACATGGACTTGTACAGTTTCACATCCTCTGAGTTGGAATGTTTCATCAGTAGCATATATTGGAATTAAATTCTTATTTTTTTGAAAGATCTCAGATTGCTATTCCTTAGGTAATTATTGTTATTGCCAAGGCTTTGGACACTGGTTTACAGTGGAACCTCTTTTTGATTCCTTATTTTGTCAGTAAATATATTATTTTGCTGCCTTAGCAACTACAAAGGCTGCATAGTACTTTGGTGACCTTTCCCACTGGGGTCTTCAGTGGAAATTTAGAGGGGATGTTTGATGATAGACATTTAGTTGAGAGCAGTTTAACAATTCTTAGCAATAATACATTGTAACATTTATTAACGTGCTCTTGTTTTACTCCTTAGGAAACGTCTGCCTAAACACATCTGTAGCAGAGAAAATCAAAGCTGAGGATGACCAAACTTGTGCGGCAATTCCACCTTCAAATCCCAGTGAGGCTGACGAGTCCATATCTAGTGGCCAAGTTACATCCGAGGAATCAGAGCCACGCAAGCTTCCATGGCCAAAGTCACCTGAGTCATACTCCTCTGTGGCAGAGAGTAGCAGTGCTTTGACTGAGGGAGAAGAGAGTGATGTGGAAAGCCGTGGGAGTGGCCTTGAACCTGGGGAAGTCCCAGCGGTCTCCAGTGGCAAGAGAAATGGCTTCAAAGTCCCCAGTGTATGTGACAGTGTCAATTTTTACCATATTTATTGTGTTGTCAAGGCTCTTTTTGGAAACAGCATGCTATGCATTGGAAATCTTGCTGTAGGGTGGAAATAGCATCTCACATTTATAGGTCTTAATCTTTTTCCTTCAATGACTGGGAGGTAAACTTTCTGTGAGCTCTGGCTAACCTGGTGATAATTCAGAGAACATGGAACTGTTGGCCACGTGTTGGGGTTTGATTTTCTTTCTTAGTTTTTCTAACATTAAACTCTTTGTTTTGAGATCTTTGTAGATTTATATGCAGTGGTAAGAAGTAATGTAGCAAGATCTTATACACCCAGTTTCCCCCAATAGAACCTCCTTGGAAAACTAGGATAGGATAGCACAGTGATACTGACATTGATATAGTCAAGACATAGAATGGTTCTGTCACCTGCAATATTAGCCAGACTGGAAATAATTCACCTGCAAGACTCTCATCTCTTTCTGCCAGTGCTTAATACCTCTGGGTCCTAGGCTTCTCTCAACCTCTATTTTAACATTAGGGCTCTTCTCGTTATGTTTTTCCCTGACTCTTGCCTCATGGACTCTGAATCTAGGACCAGGCTGAACCTTCTGTCTCTGCCCATGCTGGAACCAGGCTTTCTGCCACTTGGAAAGCTCAAGATCTCTCTTGATTTCCAACTTCTTCTTTCTAACCCTTTACAGAAGGCCTCCCTGTTTGTCCTGTGTCCTTGTGTGATGTTAGTATCACATGCTTTCAGCATGAACTGATTGTATCAGCCACGCTACAGTTGTGTGCTGTGATTGTCGTAATTTGGTGACCTCTTTTGACCCGAACAACTTTGTAAAGGAGTTCAGGTGGATGAATAAGGCAAGCCTCAAATGTTTGAGCTGATAAATTGTGCTGGCTGCTGAACAGACCCAGTTCTGGATTGCTCTTGTTCATTTTAGCTCAGAAGAAGCCTTTTGTATCTTTGAGTAGCAAGAGAGAGTAAATAAAGACATCAGTTTGGAATGCCCTATTATAAGTAGTTTTAAAATGTCCAATACAATATAGATAATCTCCTAATTTCCCCCAATAACTTTTTATCATTTTTTATGCATGATTGTCCTACTGAACTATAAAATATTTCTCTGAAACACCTGAGAAACAGAAAGTTATAATCTAATTTATTTGAAAAGGTGGCTGAGAAATTTGAACATAGTATTCACATACCAGTAAACAAAATTTACAACTTAGTTTCATGTAGGGATTATTTGTAGCTGGACAGATGCTGGGATTCTAGACTGGTGAATAAGTCAAATGCCTGTTTATATTTGGTCTAATTCTTTAAACTAGAATGGAACTGAAAATAACTTTTCTGTTCCCTTACTGTTAACCTTCATCTTTATCATTTCACTGAACAAAGCCTGACTGCCCAGGAAGGCAAGTGTTGTTGTTGAGGAATAAGGACTTGGTTTGCACTTGTCAGAAATAGCTGTGTGGTGGTCTTTTCTCATCCCATTTTGTCAGACTTCTGAGTCCTTCTAAGTCATACAGACCTGGTTCATTTTTGTGTAGTGTGACCAGTGTTTCTTAGTGTTGAGTGTAATACTGTGTGTTGGCTGATAGCAGTCAGCTTTAGTCATCCTCAGGAAACATTAAGTGAACCAAACATGTTCACACATGACCTGCTATTCCTGCTGTCCAAAGTGCCCTTCTCTCAGAGAGCTAAATGTGCTGCTTCCTCATTGCTCTCAAGACTCCACTCAAGATGTCTTCACATCAAAAAGGCCTTCTCTGATGATCCCACATAAAATGACTTCCTCTCCATCTCCTTCTATTCTTTGTCATGCTTTTTTTCCCCATTATTACTGCATATTTACTTAATAGTACCTGATATTTATGGGCTTCCACAGTGTCTCAGTGATAAAAGAATCCGTCTGCCAAGCAGGAGGTGCTGGTTTGATCCCTGGGTCGGGATGATCCCCTGGAAAAGGAAATGGCAACCCACTCCAGTATCCTTGCCTGGGAAATCCCATGGAAAGAGGAACCTGGCTGGGCTACAGTCCATGGGGTCGGAAAGAGTCAGACACAACTTAGCAACTGAAACAAGAGCAACAACCCAATATTTACTTTTTACTTGTGTATTGCCCCTGGCCCACCCCATCTATATGGCACTCCTTGGAAGCATGGACCTACTAGAATTTTTTCCTGCTCTAGCTACTCTTAGAGCAGTGTAGCACATAGTAAGGGCTTAATAAATATTTCTTATTTTTGACTAAATTATAATTTCTCACGTTCATTTTTAGGTATTATATACCAGAGGCAAATCTCATCCTCTATCATTACTTTGTGAATCTTGCTTTGATTAGAATGTTGTCACACATTTTCTCATAAGCCTGTTTATGTGTCAGATGTCAGCATAGTTTCTTTCCTTCCGGGCGCTGCTGCTTCAGCTTTTAGGGAAATTTATGAGACTCCTTTCTTTTGCATCAACCACTGATGCAGACCCACTGGATTTGAACTCTTTCTCTAACTAGCAACTCTGCCACTTTTTTTTTTTTTTTTTGATTGTATGGATGAGAAAGCTTGTAAATAGGGTCTCTGAAAGATGTCAGGATGCAAATGACTTTTTCCTCTACCTTTGAAAGAAAAATATAGTCCAGGCAGCTCATAACAAAAGATTTTACATAGAATTTTAGTGGTTTCAGGATGACAGTTATGTGCCATATTAAACAACAACAACTTTTGATTTCCTATTTGGTCCTCAGAGAAGTGAGGATTCATTTTCCAGTGGAAGGAAGAGTACAGATTCACTTTGGCTGTATTGCCTTCTGAAGACAGAAAGCAAAATAACCTGCTGCACAGTCACATGTGACCAAATGCCATGGTCCTGGATTGTTACGAATATATAATCCTAAATTTAAATTATCTTTAAAGGACTTTTGAAAACTCTCTAACATCCGAGTTTATTATAGGTTTGCAAAGCGTACCCTGCACTACAGATAGTGCTTTAATATGAAATGGAAGGATCGTTCAGTGATTCCTCTGTCAGTAAAATTACTAACAGAATGGCTTCTATTTCTTTTGACTTTGCCATTTAAATTTCTTTAATAAACTTAATTTCTCAGGTGGTAAAACAAGTACAAGAGTTCTTTATAATTTTTTTGTGGTAAGTCATTGTGATGATAGTTTTTTGTTTTAAAACAAGTCTTTAATGGTGAGTATTTCTCCCCTGTTCATGTTCTGTAACCAGAGAACAGAAGGTGAAACCAAAACTGCTAAAAGTTGGCGCCACCCACTTAGTAAGCCTCCAGCAAGATCCCCAATGACCCTGGTGAAGCAACAGGCAACAAGTGATGAAGGTGAGCTTGGGTTTTTTTTTCAGTGTTTATTCCATATAAACTGTATAATATTCAGAATTTATTCTGTCAGTTTGTTGTAACAAACTTTTCTAAAAAAACTGCCTGGGAGAGAAGAAATCTGCCTAAGTGGCAAATATATACCTTAAGGAGATCCTGGGTAACACACAGTTTATTTAGAACTTAGATTTTAGGGATACATACTTGCTTCACATAATCAAGCAGTGTTAAAGTCTTCCTTTTTTATTTGATGGGTAAATTGGTTGTTTCTGACATTTGCCTTAAGACCCTCCAGAAGAAGCTGATGTCCTTTCTCTCAGAGTATCAAATCATGGAATTAACATTCTTTGTATTTCTTTGCATTGCCTCTGATTTTAACTTGACTCCTTTAAATTTATCAGTACCATCTGAGTCAGAAACTACATGCAGTACTTCTATATCCTGTTAGACCCGGTGTGTCATGGAACATCCTTCCTCATTGACTATATTAATGAGGCTTGGCATGAAGTCATTTTATTTACAACCAGCTTCTATTCTTAGATGTAACATATGTCTGTGTGGTTTACCTAGTTGCCCCCTTTACCTCTCTTTCTCTCTTTTTCCAAAAACGTTTTTTTTCTTTTTCTTCAGTCAGACCACTGACCAACTGTTTATTCCTTCCAAGTGTCTCATAGCTTCATAAGGTCTATTTTTTTTTTTTTTTTAATCTCTAAAAGGATCAGTTGAAGCAGGTGTTCTGTAAAAAGCCCTTCTTTGAGATGTTATCCTTTACTGGTAGAAACTGTTAAGGTCCTTGTCTGTGGGGGTGCTGTCAAGGGAATAAGATAAATCTTGGGTTCAGACTTCCATCTAGTTTAAATCCAATTTATCAGAGTACATATCCTTAGCAGATTTTTTTCCCTTTTATTCACTGTCTTCTTTTATGCCTTATGTTTAGTCAGGAAAAAAAAGTTAATCAGTGTAGGGATCAGATAATGATGGTAGCAGTGTCTATAACACCAGCTCAGGATGGAATTCTGCCTTGAATAATAAAAGTAATTAAATACATTTGCCTTTATTTCCATATGTCATCATGTTCAGTTTTTCTTTCTCCAACTTTATTGTATCCAACCCAAACCATTTTCTCCTTATTGTCAAAATAAAGAATTGTTCTGTATAAAGTAATTAATATTCACTGTACCTTACTCATGAATTTTCATGACCCTTCCCCATTATAGCCTATAGCAATAGCACAGCTTCTTGGAAGGGAATGTGCTGTCCTGATACATAAGGAAAACTGCCTTCTCCTATTTCTTTATCATCCTGGGAAGTTTATTTCCATGTGAATCATCATAAATTGGTCCAGAGTTTCTCCGTGGAAAACAGTTCTGATTTTGATCATTATAGCTTGCAAAATTTCTAACTGGATTGGTTTAACAGGGAGATCTCAAAGGACTGAGGTTAAATATCTTGCTGATACACTGGTGATTGCAGCTTTTGCAGCAGTTTCACCCTCTATTTTTATATGTTGAGAACTGCTGGGGTCCTCTGGGGATTTCTGAGAATTGAAAGGAAAAATCAGAAAATTATAGTGATGACTAAAGATTTTTTACAAGCTTCTAAGTTGAGAAGGGAGAGTATTCTGTGTCCTGGGGCAAAGTGTTTTTTGGGCACTTGAATGTTTTCCCTTAGCCGTCTCCCTTTGTGTCTTGTACAACTGGGAGTGTCATTATTAGAAAGTGATGAAGAGTGGGATGAGTGCTCATTGGGAGCACACAACTATAAATCTGGCTTCTTTTGGAAATTTCCTACCCTAACTACTGGACTCTTTCTACACTCCTCTTAAGACATAGGTATGTATGCCAGGCAGGAGCATGAGCAGATCTAGATTGGAGCATCTGAGAAATTGCATCTCCAAAGAGCAGTGTTCCTTGCCGGTGAATGAACCTTTCTGTGATGAGGCTGGCATTTGACTGCAGAAAAGCAGCAGAGGGGAAGGATACTGACCCAGCACCTCTGGGAGCTTGTGGGCAGCTGAGAGATAAGAGTCCCCTTTCAGCGGTGCCTTCCAAAAGGCAGTGCCGTGGTTCTTTAATACTCAAATGGCCTGAAACTGAGGAAACCATCCTAATTGGTGGTATGTCCAATAATTACAGGATCAGCAAGGATTTCCCAACTCTCATCCTCTTCTTTCCTAGAAGAAGCTTTTCCATACTTAGCAGAAAAACATGAGGGCCTGAACAGAGGGGGATACCTAAGAAAGGAATGAAATTTTAGAATGTAAAATTTTTACATAAACTAGTATTTAATTTTGTTCTTTTTGAGGGGAGTGGTGAAAAATTATCTTAACTGTATACCACGTATGTATTATTTATAGTTTAAAAGCAGTTACTAATCTGTCTCTAGTTTTCTTTTAACTGAGGTGTTTTTCTCTTACCTTTTTCCTTAAGTCAGGCAGCTGCACATGGTGATCCTGAAACATGGATTGATAGTCTCTGTGTTTTCCTGCTTTTTAAACTAATTGTACAATGTTGACTTGAAACAGCCTTGAAAGAGAAGTGCTTGACTGGGTGGTTCTAGTTTTGAAACATTCTGGATGTGTACCCATTCTCCCCTTGTGATATAAGAGTACTGATAATGGTATATTCCTGTAGTCTGATCTCAGAGCTTTGTGGTTGAATGTCTGTAGGAAGAGGGGTGTGTGTCTGCAGCATGGGTGAGTCAGGCAGCTCTGAGGACAGTGCTCTAGCCTGGCCTCAGCAGACGGAGAGTGAGGATAGACCCTGGGGGTGGGGCTGGGAGGGCAGCTCAGAAATCTGCCACAGTGATGTTTTTCTTGAGTTGCTAAAGACGCCAGCTCAAATCTCACAGATTCCCCTTAATGTTACAGCTTCGATACAGGATAAATGACTTGAAGACTGCTCATAATCCACTACCGACTTCTTATTGCCTTCATTTCCCTCAACTAGTCAATGTGGAACCTCTTTTCCATCCATTCACATAACTTTTTGTTTTCCGTTCTGAGTATCTTGTGTTGCTTTATGCTTCCATGCACTTCCTTGAACTGTTGCTTTACCTGTGATGCCCTTTTCCATCTTGGCACCATTCTCATGTGTTTCTTAGCACTTTTCCCTCATTTCTCTTCTCTTCTACTGTCCTACTCCATCTATGCTTAGTTAGCTCGAGCATGTGGCTTGTCACCTTACATTGTGTTTCATTATTTGTCTGTGTGTCTGTCTCCTCACTCTCACTCCTTTCCTCTTGTCTCTGTACTCTGGGTCCAAGGTGAGTATGTGGCTTAACAAAAGCAGAAAGTCCCAGGTGATTAGTAACCTTGAAATCAACCATTATAAAAGATTGAGAAATACCATGATGTAGTATATGCTGTCATGTTAAAAGTAAAACTGAAATTCTTGTCTCGGAAATATTCTCTATATAAGTAGATAGTTAAACATACTGTTTTAATTAGCTGGGGATGTCACCTGACTCAGTCAGGTCCTCAAAGTTAATATGAAGCTGACCTGGCATATAGGTGTGGTCAGTGCTTTGGGGACCTGAGGGCCCCCAGAGGAATGATACCCCATTGGGACAGTTGCTTAGCTAGGATCTCAGTGTATATGTAGATGTGCATGTGTGTGCATGTGCGTGCACTTATGTGTATTTCCTTCCCAGTGTAAAGGCATTTTTATTCAATTCCTTTTCACTCATGCATGCTTTTTCTGACTAGAGTTTTCATCAGCAACCCTTTGTGCTGAAACGTACTCAGGGCTTTTCCTAAACTGATGTTAGGCTAATAAACATTATACATTGACGTCCATATTTCTGACCATGCATTTTATTAATATCCATCCCCCTGCCTTGCCCTTCATGGTTCCTTGTTTGGTCTTTGAAGTTCCCTTCCTGCACACACATATGCATTTAAAAAAAAACTGAAGTATAGTTGATTTACAGTTTTCAGGTATCTTGTATGTGTTTATTTTTCACTTAAATTTTTTTTTTTACTACTTTGTTTGCAACATAAAATTTCCAACTTTCCCTACTTTTGACTTACAGTATATTCACTGCTTTTGTACTTACTGTGCACATAATCCCCTTGGTGAAGTGATAAGGCTAATGTTGTTTCTGAAGCAACTGTAAAGGACAAAGCTCACAAATACCAGGAGAGCTTATGAATGTGGCCGTGGCAGATGCAGTAATCTCCACGTCTGTTGGTGGTGATTTGAGTTGACATACTCATGCTGTCTATGGAGATTCTGCTGAAGATTTAGAAAGTTAAGTTGAAAGTTTAAAAGAAAATATACAAGATTGTTATTAGTGATTCTAGTTCTCTTTTGTATGCTGATACCTTTTCAAACTTTTATGATAAACACATTTATATTTGGGCAAAAATATATTTTAAAGAGATAGAATATGAACATGATGAACTGGATTACCAGATAATTCACCAGTTATATAACACTCAGAAATAATTGATAAATTAGGCTGTCTACCTCTTTACTTGCACAGAGAGGCAAAATCACATGAAGGGTTGTATTTCTCCATGTCTGTGATCATAGTCAATCGACTCTAGTGTTGGGTTAGCTGTGTGACCCTCCATGCTTTGGGACCTGTGCTTACAAGTAGGGATTACAGCTGCAACTCCCACATGGAGCTCTTGGGAGGGTTAAAAGAACATGGGTAAGGCGCTCATGTGTTTGGCACATGATATGATGTTTGTTATCCTCATTGTAATATGATTAGGAAGCGAAGGAGGAGGGTGATATCTGAGCTTTCAAGAAATGAGGGAAATCCGGAGGGGATTCAGGGTGAAGGGACATTCTGGTGGGTAGGAGAGAGTGAATGTTGCACTGTTTGGGGGCAGTATGCCAGGACTAGAGTGGAGGCTGGGAAGTCAGAGCTAAGGCCTCATAGGCTCCCCTAGACACATAAAACTGGACTCTTAAAAGCCTAAGCCCTTAGTGAAGGGTGTACTAGGGAAAAACTAAAAACCAAAACTCACCATGGCCCCAGGCAGAGGATAAGAGATCCTGCTACCTGGTTCTTGGTTTGAGTGGGGAAAGAGGATAGGATAAGAGAAAGGTACCCTAACACTTCTTAACGTAGGACTACTGTCATATTTATGCCTCTTATTCCAATCAGAAATTTAAAGTAAATATGCCTCTAGAGCATCAAAAGCAGAAACAATTACAAAATCTTTTGAACCCACTCTGAGAAGGAGTTTAGCTGACTAAAGGACAGTAGATGCTGACTGGAGCCCTGGCTTTGTCCCTTAGAAGTTTTTTAACTTCTGTTAAGTCTTCTCTCTGGCCTCAATTTCCTTTTGTGTAAAATATGAGCCTTCGCTTTAAGTAATTAGGGCTTTTAACCTACAGGTACATGAATGGATTTTTGACATTTCAAATATCCTGAAGTAACATGGTGATATGTTGAGCTCATCACCCTTGGACAAATTTTTATTTGTAACTCTTCAACTGTAATTTTATACAGAAAGATTGAAAGATGCAGATACCCATCTATACTGTGTTTACCGAGTGTAGAGGTGACCCCACCTACACATTTGAATACTGACAAGATTCAGATTAAAACCCTGGTTGTGGCTCTGAATTTCTCTAATTTGAACTGTCTGGATGACTCTTCCTAAATCATCAGTTCAGCACGTGCAGTACTGTAATGAGCCGTTAAGGATCTCTTTGAAATTAAAGACAGCTTAGACCCTGATCCCTATCTCTGTATTGTCTGCATGTCTTGAGGGTTAGATTAAAAGTGTATTTCAGGTATTGTTATAGCAATTAATTTTTTGGACAGCCTATGTTAATATTATAATTCATTTAGTAATGGATTAAACATTTAAATATAGAGTTGGAAGAGGTGGAAACTGCTGCATTAATTAGAGATTATTCTTGATGTTTGACCATAATGTAACACATTTAAGCTAGATTTTCAGTTATTGTGAAGAATAAAATGTGTACATTTAAGTAAGGAAAATCTCAGGAACTCACATCTGACAAAATCTGATTACTTCCTCAAATGTTGTTTGGTTTCACACTCATTTTGTGAAAACACTTGTGTTTATAATGCAATTGAATGATAAATTGGTCCTCAACATGTTTTCCCAAGAATATGTTTTCACTTTATTAGAGATTTTTATCTTTTTCTGAGGTATCCCAGTATTTCCTGGATATTTTATGAACTTCGCACTGTGTCATATGGTAACTATTAGTACTGTTGGTGCGAAAGCTAGCTTTTGGGCGCTTTGCAATTGTCTGTCAAATAAGGAACATTATTTAGAATTGGCTGTCATGCTTTATCTCTGGCAGACAGATATTTTGGAAGAAGATTATGCCCTTCTGCCCCTGGCATGCTGTAACTCCCTGCTTTCTAAGAACGTTAGTATAGGTTTGGTGGTGGTTTAGTCACTAAGTCGTGTCTGACTCTTGGGACCCCATGGACTGTAGCCCACCAGGCTCCTTTGTTCGTGGGATTTCCTAGGCAAGAATACTGGTGTGAAAGTGAAAGTCGCTCAGTCATGTCCGACTCTTTGCAATGCCATGGACTATACAGTCCATGGAGTTCTCCAGGCCAGAATACTGGAGTGGGTAGCCTTTCCCTTCTCCAGGGGATCTTCCTAACCCAGAGATCAAACCCAGGTCGCCCACCTTGCAGGTGGATTCTTTACCAGCTGAGCTACAAGCAAAGCCCTGTGGGTTGCCATTTCCTCCTCCAGAGAATCTTGCTGACCCAGGGATCGAACCTGCACCTCTTGCATTGCAGGCAGTATCCTGCATTGCAGGCAGATTCTTTACTCACTGTGCCACAGGGAAACCCCAGGTAAACCCCCAGTATAAGCTTGCCAATCTTCATTTTGTTAAAGAAAAATTATTTCAAAGATTTAAGTGGATATATTGACCAAAATAATGATGTCTTTTATTGATTCACATTTTTAAAATGTTAAGTATCAGATTAAATTAAAATTAGTTTTAAAAATACCAGAAATGTTAATTTGTTTGCTTTGCCAGATAATACCTGACTTTGTTTATGGTTAGCAATCTGAGATCTGCTTTCTAGTCTTTCTGGCTGTTAATGGGTGTATGACCATGGAGAACTAAGTCATGTAACCTAAGGCTCATCATATGTTTACCCATATATATATGATGAGATCGTTGGATTAGTGATCCCAGAGTTTCATTCAAACTCTAAAGTTCTTTAATTCTATCAAAATATAATAGGAAGAAACCAACATAATGTTTTAAGTCAACTATAAGGTCCAGCATTCTAATATATATACTATAATATATAAAATATGGGGAGGATACTGTGTAGTCCCCCTTGTTTCATGCTGTGCTTTCATGGAAAAGCAAATAGTGCAGTGTTAAGAGTATTCCTTACCAACAGTGTTTCCGCTCTCTAAAAAGAAATCTTTTTCTCTGCCAGTTTTGAAAAACAAATGCTGCTTTATGATTGTTGCATGTCATGCTCCAAATGTTATTAATTTATACATAACGATCTCTTCTTTGTTCCATCAGTTCTTATTAGCTTGAGGTAATGCTATACTTTCATAATAAGCATAGTTATATTTCTGTCTGTTTAAGCAATAAAACAGCAGCTTCAGCAGATTTTTAAGCAGGTTGTCTTGGGATGTTTGTTGCTAGGTCACAGCCAGTGTTTTCTGCATTATGTGGACATAAAACAGTAGATCTTGTTGGCACTCAGATTTAATGGATATTTTATCTAGCACTCAGCTGTGTAATATATGGGCGTCCTCTGTGTTACTTGATTTCTCTGTTAGTGAATTCCATTGGAGTCCCAAGGGCCCTGACTTTTTCTGCAATATAGGGAATAAAAGTAAAAAACACCTTGCCCTTATTATGCTAGTGGCTTGGTAAGGGTTTGATTGAATTAGACAAAACCATGCTGGCTTTTTAACTTATGTTACATGGTTGTTTTCTGTACTTCTCAGAGTGAGTCTTGAAACTGTTTGTTATTGAAGTCTAATGATATGTCTGTAAGTGCTGAGAGCATTAGTATTGTAAAATGATAGTCAAGGCTAATTTATTTGAATTCATGTGTGCCTTGTTACTCTTTTTTTTGTTTGTTTCCTTTTTTTTTTTTATTATTATTATTATTTTTTTCCCAGTGGGTTTGTCATACATTGATATGAATCAGCCATGGATTTACATGTATTCCCAATCCCGATCCCCCCTCCCACCTCACTCTCCACCCGATTCCTCTGGGTCTTCCCATGCCTTGTTACTCTTAAAGTCTTGTAGAAAATATCTGAGGAACAGCCTTTGATAGTATAATTGTGTGGTTCATTCCCTTCTTTAGAAAAATGAGTTATTGTATTAGGTTGAAATGTATGAAATTGCTGATATTTGATTTTCATGTATCTTCATATATAACTTTTTGTTTCCTTAAACTTGTACACAACCCCCTTTCCTTGGAGACAATGATGTCTTAATGATACAGGCCATTGAATTACCCTGTATTTTGTTCTACATTTTCTGCATTTTTAGTTTCATCTTTTTTTTGGTTATGAAACTATGAATATTGAGAATAAGCATGATGTTTATAAAATTAATGTAGCTTTAAAATTTTAATTTTGTAATTACTTATGATTTTCATTTGCTTTGTTTTGTCTCTGACTATTTTGGGCTGTCAGTTCTGCAGGCTGACATTTGGGGACCATTGTCATGGATTTTAGAAAAAAGAGTTTTCACTGCTGAGAGGGTTGTTAAGTAATATGTGTAAGGCTCCCAGTGAGTTGTTAGAAAGTGGCTCACTTTATCATCATTTAAATTCTGTATGGCATTGTTCTATTCATTTTCTTTTTTTCTGGTTCTATGTTTCCAGCTTTAGGGAAATGATGAGGTGGCTTTTTTCTAAGCACATATCATATGGGCCTCTTAACTCTACACTGATGTTCCATTGTTTTACTGTTGATGTTTGGTTTGGTTTTGTTATGGGTAAACATTCTCAAGATTGAAAAGTGTAGGGTTTTTTGTTTTGCTGATAGAAAAGTAGAAATCAAAGGCAAAAAGGTTTGTGATGCTATATGAACATTTTGAGTGTTATTCAACTGTTTTTATAGTTCTTAAGGTCTTTCCTTGAGGAAACATACTTTATAATACCTTTAAGTGAGTTAACCAAGGATCTGGACTAAGAATCTTCTTGGGAGAGAACAGTGAGTACAAAGGCCCCAAGGAAGGCAGTTAGTGTGGCATATTTGAGGAACAGCAAGAAGAGCCAAAAGCTGATGGCTTTGGACATTGAACTACAGAGTGAATGTTTGCTACCTTGTCTTCTTCTTGTTTCCAAACGTCCTCTTGGGTAGCCCATGCCCTGTTTTTCTAGTTTCTGGCTTTGTGGCTGCTCTGCACAAAGTTCTTTGTCTCCTTAGCAACTGTTTTGTGTGATCTGCCAGGTGATACCCCATTAGTTCTTGGGTTAAAATGTCCAAGGATTCTGCTGTGCTTAATATAGATGACCGATGTTGGCTTTTAGCTAAGAGAAACTTTTTAATTTCTAAATTTTCTTTATGTATTGGCAGGTAAATGGCAACATATGCTAGTTGTTCTTTGCTTAGTGATTTTGTTTTGACCATTTTTAAAGTTTCTAATACAGGTGTTGTTAATGAAATAGCTTAAGAAACCGGAGCTTTCACCCATGGGAAGTTTTGAACTCCTTGAAGGCAAGGGACTGTTTATTTTTGTTTCTTATCTCTAGCATCTGTCCTATTGCCCAGTATACAGTGAGTTTCACATGCTCTCCTTCACCTATCTTTTATTTGATGCTTGGAATAAATTCCTTTTGGTGCCATGTTGGCTGCTAGTTTTACAAAGATATGTGAGCTTTCTTAAAAGGAGTTTTCAAAATATCAATAACCTCAGATATGCAGATGACACCACCCTTATGGCAGAAAGCAAAGAGGAACTAAAGAGCCTCTTGATGAAAGTGAAAGAGGAGAGTGGAAAAGCTGGCTTAAAACTCAACATTCAAAAAACTAAGATCATGGCATCCAGTCCCATTACTTCATGGCAAACAGATGAGGGAACAGGAAACAGTGAGAGACTTTATTTTCTTGGGCTCCAAAATCACTGCAGATGGTGACTAAAGCCATGAAAGCCAAGATGGTGATGCTTGCTCCTTGGAAGAAAAGCTATGACACACCTAGACAGCATATTAAAAAGCAGAGACATTACTTTGTCAACAAAGGTCCATATAGTCAAAGCTATGGTTTTTCTAGTAGTCATGTATGGATGTGAGAGTTGGGCCATAAAGAAGGCTGAGTGCCGAAGAACTGATGCTTTTGAACTATGGTGTTGGAGAAAACTCTTGAGAGTCCCTTGGACTGCAAGGAGATCAAACCAGTGAATCCTAAAGGAAATCAGTGCTGAATATTCATTGGAAGAACTCAAGCTGAAGCTGAAACTCTAATACTTTGGTCAGCTGATGTGAAGAGCCAACTCATTAGAAAAGACCCTGATGTTGGGAAAGATTGAAGGCAGGAGGAAAAGGGGATGACAGAGGACAAGATGGTGGGATGGTATCACTGACTCAGTGGACATGAGCAGGCTTCGGGAGATGGTGAAGGACAGGGAAACCTGGCATGCTGCAGTCCATGGAGTTGCAAAGAATTGGACATGACTGAGCAACTGAACAACAACATTCTCACCATGATATTGACAATTGAGTATGCTAATTTCTATTATGTACATTATTAGCAATTATTATTTATAATTCTTTAAGATAGGTAGTGTTACCATTTTTTCTGATGAGGAAACTGAAGCTCAGAGACACTAATTCACTTCCTAAGGTCACAAGGCTGGCAACTGGTAGAAAACAGGCTTTAAATTCTGTTTGATTTCCAGATTTGCACTCTTTCTACATTATCACACTAGCAACCCTCCAATAATAGCCCCAGTACTGATAAAAGAAGTTGACATGAACACATATAAATTTTTCTGATAAGAACCAACCTTCTTTATTGGTGGATTAGATCATTCACAGTGCTCCTTGTTATCCATCTGTGTTGTGAGAATATATGCATATATGAAATATGAGCTAGTGTTCTTTCAGAAATTTAAGTAATGGTGGTAATGCCAAAGTTCTCCTTGAAACCTACCTCCCCAGAGGTACAGTAAGTATCATTGACAAATATTTTCAAGATTGGAAAGTGTGCTGTAAGTATCAGAGTACTTTCATGTATTAGGAGTTTTGAAGGAGTGTGCTTTGGAATATTATGGCTGTTTAAAGTAGTGTATTGAATGGGTTGGGATGTATCCTTTTGAAATGATTTTGACATCTTAGTTATTGTAAGGGTATGCACAAAGAGTAAAACTATGTTTCCTCATTTAAGTGCTTTAGGCCTTAAACAGTGGAATTCTGTGTTATATAGTGTTACATTAGCATTTTTCGGGTACTGTAATACAGAATTAAATTTCCCATAATGTCATCTCTTCCCAGTAAAATTAGACCTAAAAGGCTTGTAATTTTTTTTCTATTTTGTACTTTTGAACACAACTTCAGAAACCTTTGAAGTTTAGCAATTCATAAAATCATCGAATATGGTTTGCACTTAAATTTTACAATAGTTTGTATGGGAGCAATAGTTTCCAACTTTGAATTTCTTGGCTCATTCATGCTTGGTTCCTCTCCTTTCACCCTTTTCTTCCTCAATTTCCTCCAGGACATCTGAAACCATATATAATGCCTCCCAGGACTGAGATTTTGCTCAAGTACCTGAAAGATAACAGATGCTGTCGTGCTCTTCATAGCAGAGAATAGTGCTGTATGAGCCAAAACACATCACTGGAGCAAAACCCCAGCAGCAGAATCATTGTGGGGACTCACAGAGGGAAATTGTGCTGGAGCCGTGTCAATGGCTTTTCCCATCTGCTGGGTCCCGTCAGCAAGTCCTGGCCTTTCCACAGTGGCCCAAATGTTTTTCTGCTGAGAACTCCAGTTGCACTTACTAAGCAAAAGTTGTTCAGAAAGACTGTACTGTGGAGAGAGTAACTCCAACATATGTCTGCTTTTAAACTAAGGTTTCCCCCGGTTCATAGGACCTACCTAACATTTCCTGACTGCAGTATTTTTTCATCTTTAAAAACTGCATATTTTTATAACTGTAAAAACTTATCTTCCTTTTCTTTTATTCCAGATTTTTAAACATATTTCTTACAGAACTGACATCATCCCCAATACTCAGTTTTGTGTGCTGAGTTTTCATCTGTTAATATAATGCTTATATCGCTTAATATTATATGTTATAGTGTATATATTCATATTATATCATATCCATTAATATTCTTCAAAAGCACCTTTTCAATGCTGGCATAATATGGTCATGCCATAATTTTATTTACATATTTTTAAATGAACACTTTCTTTTGAATACTTTCGTACAAGACATTAATCTTTTTTATTATCATAAAGATAGTCATGTTTTTGACCGAATGGGAGAATAAAGTCTTTTTTCCTCCTGAAAGGATAAATCTTGAAATGTTTTTATATAAAAGATAACTAGGTGTGTGTATAGATTGGCTGTTTCTGTTCCAACCTGTCTTGTCATGTTAAAAGTTAAGTTTTTAGGCATACATTTTAAAGTAATTTACTGCATGATCTTTGCAGAAATTTTCTGGAGACCTAAAACGAAAGGAACTATAATATATGGAAGGCCTAGGTCTCGCTACTGATGAGCAGCTGCTGTACTGCTGGTTGCTCATATATTGCAGATGAAGAAATTGAGGTTTAGACTTATAACCAAACATTAAGACCACAAAGATTACATGAGTGAAACACTGTGGTAATTTATTTTAATTTTTTGGATCACACAGCTACTCTTATAGCCAAGCTTAACTGAGAATAGTTGAATATCAGCTGTTGTAGGCCACAAAGTCAGAGTCTTGATTACATTTCTTTTCTTATTTATTACTTTGTTTAATTGTACAATATTTGCAATAGATTTAATTTTGTGATCACTTAAACTAATATGTTAAAATACTTTATAGTTTCAATCTTATATAAGCTTTTAAAAAACTCACATATGCTTTTATATGATAAGCAGTGTAAAGTGCTTTATACAGAAAGTAAAAGAAATAAACACTTAATCATTAAATTTTAAAGTGTACATCTATAATAATCCCTGAGGTCACTTCTTAGTCAGGCTCTCACTGCCCTTTGGGCAGTTTTATTAACTGAAGGAGAAAGTTGCTGTCTAAACAGTGGGGTATGCCTTCAGATTAGTATAAGTAGAAATCTTAAGAAGATTCTCTGAACATTTTAAGATCCTAAAGTACATTGCAGCAAGCCTGACTTTCTTTTCAGAAACAGTTTTTTTTTTTTTTTGGCTGCACTGGGGCTTCGTTGTAGTGTGCAGGCTTTCTCTAGTTGGTGAGAACGTGGTGGCTTCTCTTTTTATGGAGCACAGGCTCGAGAGTGTACAGGCTCAGTAGTTGCGAAGCATGGGCTTCCTTGCCTAGCTCCATGTGGGATCTTAGTTCCCCAACCAAAGATCAAACCCATGTCCTCTGCTTTGGAAGGTGGACTTTAAACCACTGGATCACCAGGAAAGTCCCACCAGAAAGTTTTCGGAAATTCCCTGAGCTCCCAACTTTCTGGGAACCTCCTCTTCCTCTTCATATGCTCTGGAGGATTGAATATTTCCCCTGTAGTACCTTTGTTGGGCTTCCCAGGTGGTACTAGTGGTAAAGAACCCACCTGTCAATGCAGGAGATATAAGAGATGTAGGTTCAATCCCTGGGTCGAGAAGATCCCCAGAAGAAGAACATGGCAGCCCACTCTAGTATTCTTGCCTGGAGAATCCCATGCACGGAGGAGCCTGGCAGGCTACAATCCATCAGGTCACACAGAGTCAGACAAGAGTGAAGCAACTTAGCACACATTCACCTTTGTTAGTGCTGTGGAGTCTCTGGGTCAGCTTGGGATGTACTACTGACTTTCAGACTTCATAGTTACATATGGACAAGACACATTTTTAGTTATCCCTTGAGACTGATTGATCTTTAGAAAAGTGGAATTTTCATGGTCTTGAGGAGAGGGTGGATCCTGCAAGTGAATACTTCTGACAGCAAAGATGTGGCTTACTTTTCCCAAACCAGGCAGTTCACTAGCTATCAGGTGGATGTCCTACAATTTAATTTAATTTCTTTCTGACACTAACCACTCAGAGTTAGCATAGCACCTCACAGATTAAGGACTCAGTCCAGTCTCATGGGTTGTCCCCACTTCAGATGCCAATTGCCAAGTCCTTTCACTTGATACACCTTACACTTTATAGCCTATTGGTTATAAAGTCTGGGGGCTTCCTACAACTCCCTCCTCAGGTTTGATAATTTGCTAGAGTGGCTCATAGAAGTCAGGAAAACAGCCAAAAAGAAGGGATGAACAGGGCAAGGTAGAAAGTGGGTAAGTGTCTGCAGAACTTGTGTTCCCTCTGCATGTACATTGACCCTGGACTCTCTCTAAACCCTGTTGTTTTAGGGTTTTTGTGGATGCCTCGCTATGTTTATGTGATTGATTCCATCAGGGTCTATTGGCGATTGACTGAGTCTCCAGCCCCTCCCTTGATGTGGGGCTAAAGCGCTAATGCTGTAGTCACGAATTGACTCTAGTCATGCACTGGTCTTTCTGGTGACGAGCCTTCATCTTGAAACTATCTAGGTGCCTCCTGTTATCTCATTAACAGGTAGGAGACACTTTTCAGTTCTGTGTTTCCAAAGGTCTTAGAAGCTCTTGTGTCAGGAACTAGGGACTAAGACCAGGTATTTTAACCAGTGATGTTCCTCTTAGCCATATGATTCAGAATATTCCAAGGGTTTTAGATGCTATATGCCAGAAACCAGGACAAAGACTGAATATATGTTTCTTTTTATATCACATTATCACAATGAGTATGATCTGAATAGTAGGCAGGTAGAGGATCATTTTGCAGAAGTATTGAAAACACATTGGAAGATTGAGGGAAGCTGTAAGCAGGCTGCCTGTGAGGGGCTTCTTACTGTGATTTATCTGTAAGTAACTATAGAGGCACAAGTTGGGGTTGACCTTTCAGTACCCAGCTGTCACATGTATAGATCAGATACTGTGGTTTAACTTTTATTTCTTCTTGAGTTCTGTATGCATATCTATTCCCACTGCCCTTTTCCAAGAGCTTTTTTATTTCAGAAATATTCAAAGTTGGAGGCAAAGCTTGGTTTCCTAGGTACAAGCATATTTTTAATACTACTAAAAAACAACAGGTTTGGGATATTGTGCTTATGATCCAGGAGTTTGGTGCTTGGTCTGTAGGCAGGCAAGTTCTATAGAATAAAACAACTGATTGTTGGTTTGGTGATGTAGCGATTGAAAACTTTCAAAGCAACTATTGAAGGTGCAACTTGTATGATAGCAGTTTTCAGCTTATGTTTCTATATTCAGAACATTCCTGACAACATGGTATCTGGAGCTGTATTGTAGCCTGCTTCTGTGAATTTAGAAGAGCTAATGTAGATTTAAGGAGCTGCTCTGTGTTTAGGGGCATGATTTTCTTAACTCTACTGTACTTGCTATATAGTAATGGGCGTGCTTCTGTGAACAAAGTAGTCTAGGAATCTAGATTTCTGCTGTTAGGTAAGAGGCTCACCAAGAAAAAAGATAACGAAGTGTTGCTGGCATAGAATTTTTTTTTCCCTGCTGTAGCTGGCAAACCTTGCAGACCTTAATGAAAGAAAAGGGAGAAAAGGCCTTCTTGCAGTATTCGGTTGTTTTGTTTTTGCTTTAGTGTTGCTCATTAGTTGAGGAAAGTAGTTTATGACATTCTTGCTTGACTGTGAGAACACAGTCTACACCAGCTTTATCAGTGCTTTATTGCTCAACAATGACTCTGATACTAGTACTTTTGGGTGAAAATGCGTATGTATTCTTCAGTGATTCTCAGACTTTTTCTCAGGACAACTTATGCTTATAAACATTTTGAGGACCCCAAAAAGATTTCAGCTCCTTTCTTTTCTGTAACATCCCTCCCCTCCCTTCCCCTTCCTTTCTCTCCCAACCCCAGCCCTTTTTCCTCCGTATAGATTTTTCTTAATGGTACTTATTTGCTGAAAGTTAAAATGGAAAAACTTAAAGTAGCAATAATAAGTGCATAAACATTTGTTTTCATACAAAATAACACTTTTCCCAAACCATAAAAATAAAGAAAAAAAATAACATTGTTTTACATTTTTTGCAGAGCTCTTTAACATTGAGTTTAATGAAAACTGGATTCTCATGTCTACTTTTGCATTCAGTCTATTGGGCCTCGTTGTTCTGGTTGAAGTATATTGAAGAAAGTCCAGCTTCCCAGAGATACATGGTTGGAAGGAGTGCAGTATGTTAGTACCATTTAAAAAAATTTTTTATTTATTTTTATTGGAGGCTAATTACTTTAAAATATTGTGGTGGTTTTTGCCATACATTCACATGAATCAGCCATGGGTATACATGTGTTCCCCATCCTGACCCGCCCTCCCACCTCCCTCCCCATCCCATCCCTCTAGGTCATCCCAGTGCACCAGCCCTGAGCACCCTGTCTCATGCATCAAAACTGGACTGGCGATCTATTTAACATATGATAATATACATGTTTCAATGCTATTCTCTCAAGTCATCCCACCCTTGCCTTCTCCCACAGAGTCCAAAAGTCTGTTCTATACATCTGTGTCTCTTTTGCTGTCTTGCATATAGGGTCATCATTACCATCTTTCTAAATTCCATATATGTGCATTAATATACTATATTGGTGTTTTTCTTTCTGACTTACTTCACTCTGTATAATAGGCTCCAGTTTCATCCACCTCATTAGAACTGATTCAAATGCATTCTTTTTAATGGCTGAGTAATATTCCATGGTGTATATGTACCACAGCTTCCTTACCCATTCATCTGCTGATGGGCATCTAGGTTGCTTCCATGTCCTAGCTATTGTAAACAGTGCTGCGATGAACATTGGGGAACACATGTCTCTTTCCATTCTGGTTTCCTCAGTGTGTATACCCAGCAGTGGGATTGCTGGGTCATATGACAGTTCTATTTCCAGTTTTTTAAGGAATCTCCACACTGTTCTCCATAGTGGCTGTACTAGTTTACATTCCCACCAACAGTGTAAGAGGGTTCCTTTTTCTCTGTGCCCTCTCCAGCATTTATTGTTTATAGATTTCTTTTTTTTTCCCCCTTTATTTATTTATTTTTTCAGTGGGTTTTGTCATACATTGATATGAATCAGCCATAGATTTACACGTATTCCCCATCCCGATCCCCCCTCCCTCCTCCCTCTCCACCCAATTCCTCTGGGTCTTCCCAGTGCACCAGGCCCGAGCACTTGTCTCATGCATCCAACCTGGGCTGGTGATCTGTTTCACCCTAGATAATATACATGCTGTTCTTTCGAAAGATCCCACCCTCACCTTCTCCCACAGAGTTCAAAAGTCTGTTCTGTACTCCTGTGTCTCTTTTTCTGTTTTGCATATAGGGTTGTCATTACCATCTTTCTAAATTCCATATATATGTGTTAGTATGCTGTAATGTTCTTTATCTTTCTGGCTTACTTCACTCTGTATAATGGGCTCCAGTTTCATCCACCTCATTAGAACTGGTTCAAATGAATTCTTTTTTAATGGCTGAGTAATATTCCATGGTGTATATGTACCACAGCTTCCTTATCCATTCATCTGCTGATGGGCATCTAGGTTGCTTCCATGTCCTGGCTATTACAAACAGTGCTGCGATGAACATTGGGGTGCACGTGTCTCTTTCAGATCTGGTTTCCTCAGTGTGTATACCCAGCAGTGGGATTGCTGGGTCATATGACAGTTCTATTTCCAGTTTTTTAAGGAATCTCCACACTGTTCTCCATAGTGGCTGTACTAGTTTACATTCCCACCAACAGTGTAAGAGGGTTCCTTTTTCTCTGTGCCCTCTCCAGCATTTATTGTTTATAGATTTCTTGATAGCATCCATTCAGACCTGTGTGAGATGGTACCTCATTGTGGTTTTGATTTTCATTTCTCTGATAATGAGTGACGTTGAGCATCTTTTCTTGTGTTTGTTAACTATCTATATGTCTTCTTTGGAGAAATGTCTGTTTAGTTGTTTGGCCCACTTTTTTTTCTGGAATTGAGCTGCAGGAGTTGCTTGTGTATTTTTGAGATTAATTTGTATAATATTGAGATTAACTCTTTGGCAGTTGCTTCATTTGCTATTAATTTCTCCCATTCTGAGGGCTATCTTTTCACCTTGCTTATAGTTTCCTTTGTTGTGCAAAAGCCTTTAAGTTTAATTAGGTCCCATTTGTTTATTTTTGCTTTTATTTCCATTACTCTGGGAGGTGGGTCATAGAGTATCCTGCTGTGATTTACATCAGAGAGTGTTTTGCCTGTATTTTCCTCTAGGAGTTTTATAGTTTCTGGTCTTACATTTAGATCTTTAATCCATTTTGAGTTTATTTTTGTGTATGGTGTTAGAAAGTATTCTAGTTTCATTCTTTTATAAGTGGTTGACCAGTTTTCCCAGCACCACTTGTTAAAGATTTTCTTTTCTGCATTGTATATTCTTGCCTCTTTTCTCAAAGATAAGGTGCCCACAGGTGTGTGGATTTATCTCTGGGCTTTCTATTCTGTTCCATTGATCTATATTTCTGTCTTTGTGCCAGTACCATACTGTCTTGATGACTGTTGCTTTGTAGTATAGCCTGAAGTCAGGCAGGTTGATTCCTACAGTTCCATTCTTCTTTCTCAAGATTGCTTTGGCTATTCGAGGGTTTTTGTATTTCCATACAAATTGTGAAATTATTTGTTCTAGTTCTGTGAAAAATACTGTTGGTAGCTTGATAGGAATTGCATTGAATTTTTGGGTGGTATAGTCATTTTCTCTATGTTGATTCTTGTGATTCATGAACATGGTATATTTCTCCATCTATTTGTGTCCTTTTTGATTTCTTTCACCAGTGTTTTATAGTTTTTTATATATAGGTCTTTTGTTTCTTTAGGTAAATTTATTTCTAAGTATTTTATTCTTTTTGTTGCAGTGGTGAATGGAATTGTTTCCTTAACTTCTCTTTCTGTTTTCTCACTGTTAGTGTATAGGAATGCAAGGGATTTCTGTGTGTTAATTTTATATCCTGCAACTTTATTCATTGATTAGCTCTAGTAATTTTCTGGTGGAGTCTTTAGGGTTTTCTATGTAGAGGATCATGTCATCTGCAAACAGTGAGAGTTTTACTTCTTTTCCAATCTGGATTCCTTTCATTTCTTTTTCTTCTCTATTTGCTGTGGCTAAAACTTCCAAAACGATGTTGAATAGTAGTGGTGAGAGTGGGCATCCTTGTCTTATTCCTGACTTTAGGGGAAATGCTTTCAATGTTTCACCATTGAGGATAATGTTTGCTGTGGGTTTATCATATATGGCTTTTATTATGTTGAGGTATGTTCCTTCTATGTCTGCTTTCTGGGTTTTTTTTTTTTTTTTAAATCATAAATGGATGTTGAATTTTGTCAAAGGCTTTCTCTGCATCTTTTGAGATAATCATATGGTTTTTATCTTTCAATTTGTTAATGTGGTGTATCACATTGATTGATTGGCGAATATTGAAGAATCCTTGCATCCCTGGGATGAAGCCCACTTGGTCATAATGTATGATCTTTTTAATATGTTGTTGGATTCTGTTTGCTAGAATTTTGTTAAGGATTTTTGCATCTATGTTCATCAGTAATATTGGCCTGCAGTTTTCTTTTTTTGTGGCATCTTTGTCTGGTTTTGGTATTAGGGTGATGGTGGTCTCATAGAATGAGTTTGGGAGTTTACCTTCCTCTGCAATTTTCTGGAAGAGTTTGAGTAAGATAGGTGTTAGCTCTTCTCTCAATTTTTGGTAGAATTCAGCTGTGAAGCCATCTGGTCCTGGGCTTTTGTTTGTTGGAAGATTTCTGATTACAGTTTCTGTTTCTGTTGCTTGTGATGGGTCTGTTAAGATTTTCTATTTCTTCCTGGTTCAGTTTTGGAAAGTTGTACTTTTCTAAGAATTTGTCCATTTCTTCTAAGTTGTCCATTTTATTGGCATATGGTTGTTGATAGCGGTCTCATGATCCTTTGTATTTGTGTTGTCTGTTGTGATTTCTCCATTTTCATTTCTGATTTTGTTGATTTGATTCCTCTCCCCCACCCTGTCTTTTTTTTTTTTTTTTTTTTGATGAGTCTCGCTAATGGTTTGTCTATTTTATTTATCTTCTCAAAGAACCAGTTTTTAGCTTTCTTGATTTTGGCTATGGTCTCCTTTGTGTTTTTTTTTTTTTTGCATTTATTTCTGCCCTAATTTTTATGATTTCTTTCCTTCTACTAATCCTGGGGTTATTATTTTTTTTTTAATTTTTAATTTTGTTTATTTATTTATTTTTATTAGTTGGAGGCTAATTACTTCACAACATTTCAGTGGGTTTTGTCATATCCTGGGGTTCTTCATTTCTTCTTTTCCTAGTGGCTTTAGGTGTAGAGTTCAGTTAGTTATTTGATTTCTCTCTTGTTTCTTGAGGTAGGCTTGTTTTGCTATGAACCTTTCCCTTACACTGCTTTTACTGAGTCTCATAGGTTTTGGGTTGTTGTGTTTTCATTTTCATTCTTTTCTATTCATAGTTTGATTTCTTTTTTATTTCTTCTGTGATTTGTTGGTTATTCAGAAGTGTGTTGTTTAGCCTCCATATGTTTGTATTTTTAGTAGTTTTTTTCGTGTAGTTGACATCTAATCTTACTGCATTGTGATCAGAAAAGATGCTTCAGATGATTTCAGTTTTTTTGAATTTACCAAGGCTAGATTTATGGCCCAGGATGTGATCTATCCTGGAGAAGGTTCTGTGTGCACTTGAGAAAAAGGTGAAATTCATTGTTTTAGGGTGAAATGTCCTACAGATATCAATTAGGTCTAACTGGTCCATTGTATCATTTAAAGTTTGTGTTTCCTTGTTAATTTTCTGTTTAGTTGATCTATCCATAGGTGTGAGTGGGGTGTTAAAGTCTCCCACTATTGTTGTGTTATTGTTAATGTCCCCTTTCATTCTTGTTATTATTTACCTTACATATTGCGGTCCTTCTATGTTGGGTACATATATATTTATAATTGTTATATCTTCTTCTTGGATTGATCCTTTGATCATTATGTATGTCCTTCTTTGTCTCTTTTCACAGCCTTTATTTTAAAGTCTATTTTATCTGATATGAGTATTGTGACTCCTGCTTTCTTTTGGTCTCCGTTTGCGTGAAATATTTTTTTCCAGCCCTTCACTTTCAGTCTGTATGTGTCCCTTGTTTGGAGGTGGGTCTCTTGTAGACAGCATATATAGGGGTCTTGCTTTTGTATCCATTCAGCCAGCTTTGTCTTTTGGTTGGGGCATTCAACCCATTTACATTTAAGGTAATTATTGATAGGTATGGCCCTGTTGTCATTTACCTTATTGTTTTAGGTTCACATTTATACAGCCTTTCTGTGTTTCCTGTCTAGAGAAGATCCTTTAGCATTTGTTGAAGAGCTGCTTTGGTGGTGCTGAATTCTCTGAGCTTTTGCTTGTCTGTAAAGCTTTTGATTTCTCCTTCATATTTGAATGAGATCCTTGATGTGTACAGTAATCTGGGTTGTAGGTTATTCTCTTTCATCACTTTAAGTATGTCCTACCATTTCCTTCTGGCCTGAAGTTTCTATTAAAAGATCAGCTGTTATCCTTATGGGAATCCCTTCGTGAGTTATTTTTTGTTTTTCCCTTGCTGCTTTTAATATTTGTTCTTTGTGTTTGATCTTCATTAATTTGATTAATATGTGTCTTGGGGTGTTTCGCCTTGGGTTTATCCTGTTTGGGACTCTCTGGGTTTCTTGGACTTGGGTGGCTATTTCCTTCCCCATTTTAGGGAAGTTTTCAGCTATTATCTCCTCGAGTATTTTCTCATGGCCTTTCTTTTTGTCTTCTTCTTCTGGGACTCCTGTGATTCGAATGTTGGGGTGTTTAACATTGTCCCAGAGGTTTCTGAGGTTGCCCTCATTTCTTTTGATTGTTTTTTCCCCTCTGCTTCATTTATTTCCATAATTCTTTCTTCCACCTCACTTATCCTATCTTCTGCCTCAATTATTCTACTGTTGGTTCCCTCCAGAGTGCTTTTGATCTCAGTTGTTGCTTTAGTCATTATTGATTGACTCTTTTTTATTTCTTATAGGTCCTTGTTAAACTTTTCTTGCATCTTCTCAGTCCTTATCTCCAGACTATTTATCTGAAACTCATTTTGTTTTCAAGATTTTGGATCATTTTTATTATCATTATTCTAAATTCTTTTTCAGGTAGACTCCTTATCTCCTCCTGTTTTGTTTAGTTTAGTGGGCTTTTATCATGTTCCTTTACCTGCTGAATATTTCTCTGCCTTTTCATCTTGTTTAGGTTGCTGTGTTTGGGGTGGCCTTTCTATATGCTGCAAGTTTGTGGTTCCTCTTTATTGTGGAGGTTCCTCCCTGTGGGTGGGGTTGGACTAGTGACTTGTCAAGGTTTCCTGCTTAGGGAAGCTTGCATCGGTGTTCTGCTGGGTGGAGCTGGATCTCTTCTCTTTGGAGTGCAATGAAGTGTCCAGTAGAGAGTTTTGAGGTGTCTATAGGTTTGGTGTGACTTTTGGCCACCTGTATTTTTGTGCTCAGGGTTATGTTCCTGCGTTGTTGGAGAATTAGCTTGGTATGTCTTGCTCTGAAACTTGTTGGCTCTTGGGTAGAAATTGGTTTCAGTGTAGGTATGGAGGCTTTTGGATGAGCTCTTTTCAATTAATGTTCACTGGAGTCAGGAGTTTTCTGGTGTTCTCAAGTTTTGGATTTAAGACTCCTGCCTCTGGCTTTCAGTCTTATTCTTACAGTAGCCTCAAGACTTCTCCATCCACACAGCACTGATGATAAAACATCTAGGTTAATGGTGAAAAGATTATCCACAGTGGGAGACACCCAGGGAAGTTCACAGAGTTACATGGAGAAGAGAAGAGGGAGGCGGGAGATAGAAGTGACCAGGAGAAGAAGAGGGTGGGAATCAAAAGGGGAGAGAGCAATCTAGCCAATAATCAATTCCCTATTAGCTGTCCACAGTCTGGAACATTCAGAGAGGTTCACGGAGTTCATAGAGAAGAGAAGAAGGAGGAAGGAGATAGAGGTGACCAGAAGGAGAGGAGGGGGGATCAAAAGGAGAGAGACCAGTCTAGCCTGTGGTCAGTTCCCTAAGTGTTCTCCACAGCCCGAACACCCAAAGAGATTCACAGAGTTAAGTAGAGAAGGGAAGGGGGAGGGAGGAGATAGAGGTGACCTGGGGGAGAAGAAGGAGAGTCAAAAGGGGAGAGAGCAATCAAGCCAGTAATCATACTCCTAAGTAAAAATGGGTACTTAAGATTGGATTCTTAAAGGTACAGAATAGATAACAAATACCAAAAAGTAAAGATTAAAAATTTAGAGTAGAGGTTAGACTCTCAAAAATACGATATTAAAAAGCAAAACAAAAGCATAAATGTTATTAAAAAATTATGAAATTTGCTTTAAAAATAGGGTCTTTTTTTTGCAAGGTAATAGTAGGTTTTAAAAATGAAAAAGGAGTAATAAAGAACTTAAAAATCAAAAAAATTTTTTTAAATTAAAAAATGATAATAGTAAAATATATCTAGGAATTTCTTTGGAGCTGTTGAGGGCAGTGTGGGGTCAGTTCAGTTTTAGATAGTTCCTTGTTACAGCTTTTACTTCTTCTCAAGGTCTATAGGCCCCTTCCAATGTAGCCAATGCCAACTACAGGGTTTTAATCTGTTGCACCTGTCACTTCCAAAGTGGTTCCCTCTTCTTTATTTGGGCTTCCTCTGTTTGTAAGTCTCTTCAGTATCTAACTTCCGCCCTGACACATGGGGGCAAAGGTAGTCATTTATTTAGGCTCACTTGTTCAATTGTGCTGCAGGGAGGGAGGAACACTGCAAGTAAATATCACTGGCGTGTGTGGGGAGTGCTCGCACTGGCTGGGCCACACTGGGTTTGCCCCCTGCTCACGGCATGTGTGCTTTCCCAGTCTACACTGCTCAGGTTCCAGGTTGCTCTGCAGGGGAACCCTCTAAAGCGGGCCCTGGGTTGCATGCACATCCCAGGTCTGAGCCGCTCAGGTTCAGGTCTCAGGTACTCCACAAAGGCGCAGACTCGGTTGGGCCTGTGTGTTGTGTCCTTCCCAGGTCCGACCAGTTCAGGCGACCAGGTGCTTGGGGAGCGCACTCTCTCCAGGTGGGGCAGTGCGGCTTATCGCCTCCCCCGTCCCAGCTGCTCGGTTTCCTGGGTGCGCAGCGGGAGCACAGTCTCAGGTGTGCCGTATGTCTCCTATGGGGAGCTAATCTCTGGCTGCGACCCTCCTGGCCAGTGTCAACCATCCAGGATCCCAGGAAGACTTGATTCGCAACTGGGAGCCTGCTCGCAGTTTGGTAGAGGATGTCCCTTGCCTTCCTGGCTCTGGCTATCGCCCGCCTGCCTCCCTGCCCCTGGTGAGGGATGGGCCAGTCTGCTGCCAGCTAACTTTCCTCTGGTATTTGCTCAGTCCTGTGTCCTTTGAGTGCGCCTGGCATTGCCTTAGGTTAGAGTTTTTCTTGGGAAAGTTCTGTCTATTTCCTCTTCTTTTTTTTTCTCTCTCTGGCAGTCCGTCAGTCTGGGTTGCTATCTCAGGTTAGCTCCCTCAGGTTGCCCTCAGGGCAAGTCAGGCCTGGTCCTTACCCTAAGCAATGCAGCCCGGGCCTCCCTGTTCAGCCCCTGCTTGCTGGTGGCAGACGCGAGCGTCTGGGCTACTTCTCCGCTGGGAGTTGCAGTTAAGTGTGTAATCTGTGGGTTTGATTTATTTATTTTTTCCTCCCAGTTATGTTGCCCTCTGAGACTCCAAAACTCCCCACAGACCCGCCAGTGAGAGGGTTTCCTGGTGTTTGGAAACTTCTCCTCTTTTAGGACTCCCTCCCCGGGATGGGTCTCCATCCCTAACTCTTTTGTTTCTCTTTTTATCTTTTATATTTTGTCCTACCTCCTTTCAAAGACAATGGGCTGCCTTTCTGGGTGCTTGGTGTCCTCCGCCAGCGTTCAGAAGTTGTTTTGTGGTATTTGCTCAGCGTTCAAATGGTCTTTTGATGAATTTGTGGGGGAGAAAGTGGTCTCCCTATCCTATTCCTCCGCCATCTTAGAACCACCCACCATTTTAATATGTGTATTCTTTGACACTACACAAAATTTGACAAAAGGTGGTTTTTTAAAGACTAGTTGCAACATGTAATCTGAATCCCATCAGTGATCCTTTTGTTCTCTATTTATTGATCTGGCTTGCACTTTGGCTCTTCTACACGTGTGATTTTGTAATGTCATATATTGGTAAACAAAGATCTGTGTCATATAGGTCTTTTTATACTATAAAAAAGGTATATTTGTTATTATCACCATCAATTCCATCAGAAATAGCTTTAATTATTGGGAAGTTGTCAAGCTCACAAAAGTGTATACACATTTTTGGAAGTTATAATTTTGACTTAAAAGCTTTAATTTCACCATTGTCAAAAAATATTATCAGTAATTTTTTTTCCAAATTAAAATGACAGCTTTCTTTGTTCACTTTCATAAAAATTCCTTCCAGATACCCAAATCTGAATTACCATAGTTTGTCTGTTAATCATTTGTTGAAGTAAAAATCGTATTCCATGAAAAAGACAGGTCATTCAGCATGTGATTCAATTATTTGTCCATTACCTTTTCCCATGATAACTACTGAACTACAGTATACAGCAGAAGTACTGTATGCATACATCCCATTTTATCACAAATTTAATAAAATTGATAGATGTATTTTTTCTTCATCCAGGCATTGTTATGAGAACTCCCTCACCCTCAAGTGCAAATTTGAGATAATTGAGTATATAATGACTGCATTGGAGCCCCTGCCTTAACTCAAGCTAAGGCACCAACAGTTTTACCCTTCATTGCTTTTGTGTCACCATTAAAAATATCAATAGGGTGACACAGGCAAATAACATGTTCTGTTATTGTGTAAATATTTTTGACTGTACAGACCACATGAAAATTGTGCTGTGTATCTCCTAGAGGACATAGATCTTGCTCTGAGAGCTGCTGTTACTCTGTTAGCTCTTCTTTTGTTCTTGTTGAGAATACAGTTGGGAAAGAAAGGAGTCTTATGCTGGTAACATTTTCACAGTTTTCACAAACTTTGATGCATTTGCACCAAGGGATCTTTCCTTTGCCCCACTCGTTTTGTTTCTACAGCAAACTGTGGCTTTCAATGTGAGACTCAGAGCTTATGAATGTTGCTATGCTGATATATATGCATATATTAAAAAAGAGGTAATTATAGTAATAAAAAAACATTGGATTCATTAACTGTGTATAGTGTTCATGTCCTTGTATGTTTAATATCTGCCCTGTCCTCCTCTTTTGTGAAGGTGTTGTGAGAAGTAATTTGATATTTTAAAAGTCTAAAACTCTATGAAACTGTACAGTCTATTTTCATTGCCTGACATAGTGCATCATATAGTGAGATAAATATTAATATATACCAGTGAGATCACAGTGTGACTTTAGAGGTTCATTAGTCAATTATAGTTGAAGATGAAGATGAGAGGAAATTCTTAGGCGTACACTGCCAAATGATGAGAATATTTAAAAACTACAATGGAAAAAACATTTTCACGCTTCTGTATATTGGAATATAAGTATCTTTTTTAAGAAGCAAGTGGATGAAGGTGCACTAAAAAGAGACCAGAAATAGGAGTGGTGTTTAGAGACTGAAAGGGAAGATTTTTATTTGGAATTGTGTGATGATGAGAGTATTTAAATATCCTTAAGGTACTTTCCCCCCCAGAATACTTAAGACTTTCCTCCCCAGAATATTTATGAATATCATGAGTCTGAGAAAGGCAGTAATCAAGGTTAGTCTATGCTTGAACAATGCCATGGTTCAAAGGTAGGCGAGAATTCTTGGAGATACAAGAGGGATGAATAATTTGGTGAGGTAATTTCAGGAAGATAAAATACTTACCTTCAAGAATGTGCCAGTGTGTTTGACTTTTAAAACTAAGTTAAAATTTGTATAGTCATCATCATGTACTTATGATTAAGTGTAGTCTCTTTTTTCTCCTCTCTCATAAAATATTGCAGGATAGAGTTGACAAACAGATCATATGAAAAATAAGATGACTGGATGGATTTTACATAATATATGTATTATATATCATTGTAGAGTTTATAAACAATTTTAATACTTTGGAGCTTAAAAAGAAATTTACCTTCTCTATTTCATTTCACTACTAAAAAGAAAAAAAACCTGAAGTAGGTGAGAAAGCTGTGATCACCATATGAGAATCTACTTTACATAAAGCCACAGCCCTTCTGAATCAAAGTCTGAGTTTCAAGTTAGGTCTCTGAGGAGTTCCCTGGTGGTCCAGTGGTTAGGACTTGACGCTTTCACTGCTGGGTTCCTGGGTCCTTGGGTCCAATCCCTGGTTGATGGACTAAGATCCCACAAGCCTCATAGAGTGGCCTTAAACAAACAAACAAAAACGGAGTCTCTGCACTGACAGTTCCTGTACTGGGGGCTGCATAGTGTCCCTGCCAGGCAGCTTTTAATTTGCAGGATTCCATAGTTACGGTGTTCCCTGCATACTCTGGCCTGGAGAGCATCCAAACAGAAGACAAATGCTCTTTGGGCCAGAGTATGACCTCACTTGGGAGATGGACAGCTGTGGAGCAGGGTCCTTCACCAGGTCAGTTTGAGGTTTGAGGACAAGCTCAAGGTGTGCCAGGCTGTCCTAGATCAAGTCTTGCCAGAGGCAGTGGCACACACACTCCTTCTCTCTGGCTCCATTGTTGGGAATTGTTCTCTTCTCCTGCTGCTTGTTCCTTTTCGCGAGGCTTTTAGGAATTAAATAGTACTTTCTTCATCCCTAAAACTATTTTGAGAACTCATCACATCAACTAAGTCCAACTGAATGAATAAGAGCATCATTCATCTTGTTAGTTTCAGTCTTTTAAAATAAAACAAGTGATGTGATAAATTTATTGTGAACCAATCATTTATTGGTTATTCAAGCCCAAGGATTTTGCTTGTTTGTTTAGCTTTCATATTTAGTGTATATTAGTCATTAAACGCAATGTTATTTCAAGTTCCTAGTTAACCTTTACTCACATCTTTGATTTGTCAAAGTTTACTCTTCACAGTAAGTCTTCTGTTACATATTATAAGGAAACAGAGGTGGAAACATTTAACATCAGATTACTTTTATTTCAAATGTAGGCAAAGGTTCTTAGCTTTTGTTTTGTTTCAAACATTGTCCCTGACTGAATGTTAAGCATTTCTATTGTATATAATAGTAATACTAAGGATAATAACACCACCACTGCCACCACAGAAACAGGAACAGGATCGTTCCCTTTTGCTTCAGTTGGCATTTGATGTTTTTGGAGTTATTTTCAGCCTCATTTAGCCCTTCCTATTTTTCCACTTCAGCAAATCCACTTTGACTTTTTTTTAACACAGGTAAGTCACCAGGGCAAGGGCAGGAGCTCTTTAGATCATGGGAATACCCCTTCTGGGACTTGAAGACATTGCTTTACAGTATTTATTAGTAGCACTGAGACAGCTGCTGGAGAGGAAGTTTAGAGTGTATCGCAGCTGGGAACATTAAGTACTAGATGTAGCTATGGTTGCTGCCATTGTTTTGATATACTGTCCTCTGCTATAAGCATGAGGAATTTTTCCCCCTAACCTATTATATCTTTTTGTATTTTTCTGGCCTTCTATAAAATTTTGTAAAATGACATTTTTGTGGAATGGATCTCTGCCCCTTTCATGTTAACAGATACACATACTTAAAGAGATTTGACCCTCTGGGGAATTATATTGAACAAATGAGATTTGGCATAGGGATTGTCTTTTATATCCATGTAATGGTACTATATTGCTTGGCACATAATAGTCAGTCTGTAAATAGTATTTGTAATGATTTTTGAATACAAGTTAATTAAATGAAATAAAATTAATAATTTTGAATTACAGCATCTGCTGTGTTAGGCTAGGGAACTAAACATATTGGTAAGGCAGTTAGTCTAGCTGGAAGTTAGCTAGCAGTTAGCTAGCTGGAAGATAATCTTGCACATATTAACTCTTACCCTGGGAGGTATCGGGATAGCACGAGAAACAGAAAGTCGTGGAGTTGAGAGGAGGGATGGGATTGGGAAGGTGTGGAAAACGGGTTGGTTTGTCTGGCTCTCAGATCAGAGGTAGTGCTCGATGATGAGAAGGATGCCAGTTTCGTTTCTGGTTTCCACTGCGACATTAATATCACAGGTACTTTGGAATGTGTGCGTCTTTTATGATCAAGGTTATTGTTTTTCCCTGAGTACCCTGCCCACGGTTCACATATTCCTGAAGCCTGGCTTGGAGAATTTTTAGCGTTACTTTACTGGCATGTGAGATGAGTGCGATTGTGCGGTAGTGTGAGCATTCTTTGGCATTGATTTTCTTTGGGATTGGAATGAAAACTGACCTTTTCCAGTCCTGTGGCCACTGCTGAGTTTTCCAAATTTGCTGAAATGTTGACTGCAGCACTTTCACAGCATCATCTTTTAGGATTTGAAATAGCTCAACTGGAATTCCATCACCTCCACTAGCTTTCTTCGTAGTGATGCTTCCTAAGGCCCACTTGACTTCACAAGTCAAATTGCCAACATCCACTGGATCACTGAAAAAGCAAGAAAGTTCCAGAAAAACATCTATTTCTGCTTTATTTGACTATGCCAAAGCCTTCAACTGTGTGGATCACAATAAACTGTGGAAAATTCTGAAGGAGATGGGAATACCAGACCACCTGACCTGCCTCTTGAGAAACCTGTATGCAGGTCAGGAGGCAACAGTTAGAACTGGACATGGAACAACAGACTGGTTCCAAATAGGAAAAGGAGTACATCCAGGCTGTATATTGTCACCCTGCTTATTTAATTTATATGCAGAGTACAACATGAGAAACGCTGGGCTGGAAGAAGCACATGCTGGAATCAAGATTGCTGGGAGAAGTATCAATAACCTCAGATATGCAGATGACACCAACCTTACGGCAGAAAGTGAGGAGGAACTAAACAGCCTCTTGATGAAAGTGAAAGAGGAGAGTGAAGAAGATGGCTTAAAGCTCAACATTCAGAAAAGTAAGATCATGGCATCCGGTCCCATCACTTCATGGCAAATAGATGGGGAAACAGTGGCTGCCTTTATTTTTTGGGGCTCCAAAATCACTGCAGATGGTGATTGCAGCCATGAAATTAAAAGACGCTTACTCCTTGGAAGGAAAGTTATGACCAACCTAGACAGCATATTAAAAAGCAGAGACATTACTTTGCCAACAAAGGTCCGTCTAGTCAAGGCTGTGGTTTTTCCAGTGGTCATGTATGGATGTGAGAGTTGAACTCTGAAGAAAGCTGAGCACCAAAGAATTGATGCTTTTGAACTGTGGTGTTGGAGAAGACCATTGAAGAGTCCCTTGGACTGCAAGGAGATCCAACCAGTCCATCCTAAAGGAGATCAGTCCTGGGTGTTCATTGGAAGGACTGATGTTGAAGCTGAAACTCCAATACATTGGCCACCTGATGTGGACAGCTGACTCATTTGGAAAGACCCTGATGCTGGGAAAGATTGAGGGCAGGAGGAGAAGGGGATGACAGAGGATGAGATGGTTGGATGGCCTCAGCAACTCAATGGACATGGGTTTGGGTGGACTCTGGGAGTTGGTGATGGACAGGGAGGCCTGGCGTGCTGCGGTTCATGGGGTCGCAAAGAGTTGGATACGACTGAGTGACTGAACTGAACTGAACTGACCCTGCTGACTGTGTTTTCATGCCCTTTTTCTTCAGAGTTGCCTGAGGCTCCATCGATTGAGGAGGAAGTGGAAGAAACCGAGTCTTGGGCAAAGCCTCTGGTTCATCTTTGGCAGACGAAGTCCCCAAACTTTGTGGCCGAGCAAGAGTATAATACAGCCATGGGCAGAATGGAGCCACACTGCGCCATCTGTGCTCTGCTCATGCCCTACTACAAGGTAGCTGGCGGGAGGGGCCCCTGCCCACGTTTCCTTTCACTGAAGCACTTTCTGTGTGACTGTAAAAACACAGGTGAATCATTGTACTGTTAGTATGCACATGGTGAAGAAGACATTCGTTCTTCTGTAGCTAATGACCATCATAGAGCAGCATACAGAATTCCTGCGTGCCACTTGAGAGGCTTTTCTTTAACAGTGCTTTATCATTTTTTAAGGTCTTAATTTATTTCAGTCAATGGTTAATTCCAACCTTTCTTTCTACCCACTTCACCAAGAAACACAGACCTTAAAGCTTCAAAATAGTAGAAGCTTGCAAAGAGAGAACTTAGACCTAGTCTCTGCTTTATGTTTGAAAATATTGCTCTCAGTCATATAAATGTCAGCTCTGGGATCACATTTGAAATACCTCTCTTCATCTTTCCATGTAGAACATGCAAAAGACACAGCAGGTCTCAGTGCAAACCAAACTGTCCAGTTCGTCCCGATCATCCAGCTATTCATGGTAATATTTTCAGATGTCATGTCACATATGTTATGCCAAAAGCAACTTACATCACAGAGGGCCACATTCTTCAGCACTAACAAAACAAAATGATCTTTAGGAATCTGGTAAGGGTAGAACTACTAGGTCCATTTTAAGATACAATATATTATAAAGTGCACTGATCTGAATATTGTGTTCTGGGTTATATTTTCACTAATAGAATCAGAAATATTTTATTCAAGAACACATTGTTCTTAAAGTTCCACATGAAGTGATTCTGTTCAGACATTTCAGAGCATAAAAATGCGTAACGTGCCACATTCTCAGAACTTTGTAAACAGGAAGTAGTTCATTCATTAATTTTTGAATGTGACATTAGGGAGTGATTAACTATTTTTATTTCCAATTTATCGTTAAATTTCTATGTTTTCTTGAAAAATTTGCCTTTGTTTTGATTCTTATTTCTGTATCATAATCTGCCTGCATATTTCCCTAATGATTAAAAGTATTCCAACTAAAATTATAAGATTTGGGGAAATCTGTTAACATAAGGTCTCTGGGGATAAGATAGTTCATTAATTATATTCAAACAAACACTGAATATCTATCTTATGTTTTGATGAGAGGTGACAATTTTGTTTGCATGTTATGCCTTGTTATCTAATGTCATTTGCTAGATATTTCTGTCTTGCTGTTTTAAAACTTGTGTGATGAGACAAAAGCCTTCAAAAACTCTCTAAATACTGTCATACAAATTAAAACTGAGGTCTTTGAAGATTCTCCTTAAGGTGTAACCAGGTAAGATTCTTCAATAAATGAAATCAGATCTATTAACCTAGTGCTAATAAAGAAGCAAAAAAAGTTCATCAGAAAGGTCATTGCTTCTCATGAACTTTGTCTATTAAGAATGTAATTTTAGTAGCTCATCCCTTTCTATAACAGTGGACATACAGAATCTCCTCTTCGGCTTCTGGATGGGAACCTGGGGGCGCAGAGCTGGTAGTTGGAGGACAAGGACAAAAAGAAACAATACAGAAGTGGAAAATTAGTAAATGAAATACCTGTTCGTGGATCTGTCCAAAGCAAGCGATCCGAGCTCTTTTCCATGTTTTTTGCTCATTTGCAAATATTGTGTTTTTCAGCCAGATAGCAGCAATGAAGAAAATGATTCTAGATGGGAGACAAAATTAGATGAAGTGGTGACTTCAGGAGGAAAGACTAAGCCCCTCATTCCAGAGATGTGTTTTATTTATAGTGAAGAAAATATAGAATATTCTCCACCTAATGCCTTCTTGGAAGAGGATGGAACAAGCCTTCTGATTTCCTGTGCAAAGTGCCGCGTACGGGTTCATGCAAGTAAATGAGTCTATCAGTCCTTAATCACTGGCTTTTTAGTGCTTCACATAGTCTTTATTTCTCACCCCTCTGCAGCCTATCAAATCTATCACAGTAAACTGTTGGCATCATTAATGATTAGATCATTATTTCTCATATTTCTTGTAATGAAAGTATGAAAGGTGTAATTGTCCTTTCTTGTGTTTTATGTGGTATCAGTGGAGAACAGGTCTGATGGTTTGTTTGGGGTCCCCATGTGGAGTCATCATGGGATTCCTTTCACATGCTTGAATTTTACTTAAGATATAGTTTATAAAACCTTAATTTTAGTCTCTTATGTTGATTCATCACTATTTTCCTTTGTAAGTTTTAAAAAGAATGAGTATTCTTTTGGTGATTTGGGGAATTGTTGTTAAATTTAATTACTGAGTTAAAATTTTATTCTTTGTAAGAGTAGGAAGATCTTCATTGCCTTTCGGGGACAACAGTCCTTCGGGTTGGTTTCCCCCAGGACTGAGACGGTTAGGCTCTATACCTGTCTCAATTTGCTATTTTTACATAATTGCATTAATGGCAAATACATTTTTATAGATAATCTGTCATCTAAACCCTCTAAAATGTATAAAATGGATCTGTTATACATTGCAGTTGTATTTTAAAGCATTTTAACATTCAAGCTCTTACCAAGTCACATGTTTTATTAACATTCTTATGTATGGTGTGAGTCTGTCAATGTGCTATGAATGATTTATAATATATGTATCATCTTCTGTATTTACCCCATAGTAATACCAGTCTTATATTAAGGTTGAAATTGCCTGGCTACCAAGCATTTATTTATTAGATACTTTCACCTTCCCCAAGGGATATGAACATGTGTTTGAAATATAATTACATAAAACTTATTTACTTCATCAATCTGTAAGATACTCAATACACACACACACACACACACACACACACATTCACTCTACACAGTTATATGTATATAAAAGGCACAGCATCATTTTACAAACAAGTTAGGATTTAATCTTGACTCCACAATGCACTAACTGTGCAACTTAGCCATAATATTTTATGAACATGTGCTTGAACTAAACATTTTATGATCTTGGTTAACTATTATAGGCTTTTCTTTGGGTAATTACATTTCTGTTATTTTCCCTTCCTAAGTCAAATTTTATAGAAATTTGGTATTAAAAATTACTTCTTTAAATTCTATTCATTTAAATCTTTCAAAGCCCTCTTTTTGCAGGAAGCCAGAGTAACACCTGTTGCCTCCTGACCTGCATACAGGTTTCTCAAAAGGCAGGTCAGGTGGTTTGGTATTCCCATCTCCTTCAGAATTTTCCACAGTTTATTGTGATCCACACAGTTGAAGGCTTTGGTTTAGTCAATAAAGCAGAAATAGATGTTTTTCTGGAACTCTCTTCTTTTTCAATGATCCAGCGAATATTGGCAATTTGATCTCTGGTTCCTTGGCCTTTTCTAAAACCAGCTTGAACATCTGGAAGTTCTCGGTTCATATATTGCTGAAGCCTGGCTTGGAGAATTTTGAGCATTACTTTACTAGCGTGTGAGATGTGTGCAATTATGTGGTAGTTTGAGCATTCTTTGGGATTGCCTTTCTTAGGGATTGGAATGAAAACTGACCTTTTCCAGTCCTGTGGCCACTGCTGAGTTTTCCAGATTGCTGGCATATTGAGTGGAGCACTTTCACAGCATCGTCTTTCAGGATTTGAAATAGTTCAACTGGAATTCCATCACATCCACTAGCTTTGTTCATAGTGATGCTTTCTAAGGCCCACTTGACTTCACATTCCAGGATGTCTGGCTTTAGGTGAGTGATCACACCACTGTGATTATCTGGGTCATGAAGATCTTTTTTGTATAGTTCTTCTGTGTATTCTTGCCACATCTTCTTAATATCTTCTGCTTCTGTTAGGTCCATACCATTTCTATCCTTTATCAAGCCCATCTTTGCATGGAATGTTCCCTTGGTATCTCTAATTTTCTTGAAGAGATCTCTAGGCTTTCCCTTTCTGTTGTTTTCCTCTATTTCTTTGCATTGATCGCTGAGGAAGGCTTTCTTATCTCTCCTGGCTATTCTTTGGAACTCTGCATTCAAATGGGAATATCTTTCATTTTCTCCTTTGCTTTTTGCTTCCCTTCTTTTCACAGCTATTTGTAAGGCCTCCTCAGACAACCATTTTGCCTTTTTGCATTTCTTTTCCATGGGGATGGTCTTGGTCCCTGTCTCCTGTACAATGTCATGAACCTCCGTCCATAGTTCATCAGGCTCTCTGTCTATCAGATCTAGTCTGTTAAATCTATTTCTCAGTTCCACTGTATAATCATAAGGTATTTCATTTAGGTCATACCTGAATGGTCTAGTGGTTATCCCTACTCTCTTCAGTTTAAGTCTGAATTTGGCAATAAGGAGTTCATGATCTGAGCCACAGTCAGCTCCATATCTTGTTTTTGCTGACTGTATAGAGCTTCTCCATCTTTGACTGCAAAGAATATAATCAATCTGATTTCCGTGTTGGCCATCTGGTGATGTCCATGTGTAGAGTGTTCTCTTGTGTTGTTGGAAGAGGGTGTTTGCTATGACCAGTGTGTTCTCTTGGCAAAACTGTATTAGCCTTTACCCTGCTTTATTCCATACTCCAAGGCCAAATTTGCCTGTTACTCCAGGTGTTTCTTGACTTCCTACTTTTGCATTCCAGTCCCCTATAATGAAAAGGACATCTTTTTTGGGTGTTAGTTTAAAAGGTCTTGTAGGTCTTCATAGAACCATTCAACTTCGGCTTCTTCAGTGTTACTCGTTGGGGCATAGGCTTGGATTACCATGATATTGAATGGTTTGCCTTGGAAACGAACAGAGATCATTCTGTCGTTTTTGAGATTGCATCCAAGTACTGCATTTCGGACTCTTTTGTTGACCATGATGGCTACTCCATTTCTTTAAGGGATTCCTGCCCACAGTAGTAGATATAGTGGTCATCTGAGTTAAATTCACCCATTCCAGTCCATTTTAGTTTGCTGATTCCTAGAATGTCGACATTCACTGTTGCCATCTCCTGTTTGACCATTTCCAATTTGCCTTGATTCATGGACCTAACATTCCAGGCTCCTATGCAATATTGCTCTTTACAGCATCAGACCTTGCTTCTACCACCAGTCCCATCCACCACTGGGTATTGTTTTTGCTTTGGCTCCATCCCTTCATTCTTTCTGGAGTTATTTCTCCACTGATCTCCAGTAGCATATTGGGCACCTACCGACCTGGGGAGTTTCTCTTTCAGTATCCTATAATTTTGCCTTCTCCTACTGTTCATGGGGTTCTCAACACAAGAATACTGAAGTCGTTTGCCATACCCTTCTCCAGACCTCTCACATTCTGTCAGACCTCTCCACCATGACCCGACCATCTTGGGTGGCCCCACACGGCATGGCTTAGTTTAACTGAGTTAGACAAGACTGTGGTCCTGTGATCAAGTTGGCTAGTTTTCTACGATTATGGTTTTAGTGTGTCTGCCCTCTGATGCCCTCTCGCATGCCTCTCACTGCTCCTTACCTTGGACAAGGGGTATCTTCTCACAGCCGCCCCTCCTGATCATGAACATGGAGTAGCTCCTCTTGGCCCTCCTGCGCCCCTGCAGCAGCCGCTCCTTGGAGGTGGGGTAGCTCCTCTTGGGCGGGGCCCCTGACCTCCGGGATGGGGTAGTTCCTCTTGGCCGCCGCCCCTGACCTCGGGCGTGGGGAAGCTCCTCTAGGCCGCCGCTGCTGCGCTGTCACAGCCTGGTGCTCTCGGTCGCTACCCCTGACTTTGGGCAAGGGGTAGCTCCTCACGGCCACGCTTCGGCGCGGTCCGTCGCAGCCGGGACTGTAGCCTACCAGGCTTCTCCCTCCATGGGATTCTCCAGGCAAGAATACTGGAGTGGGTTGCCATTTCCTTCTCCAGGGGGTCTTCCCAACTCAGGGGTTGAACCTGGGTCTCCTGCATTGCAAGCAGATGCTTTAACCTCTGAGCCACCAGGGAAGACTAGATTTAGAATTTAGAGCTACTCTAATTCAGTTCACCAAGGCATGAAGAATTCTCTGTTGCATCCGCAGTTACTGCTTGGCTCCCATGCTTACATGGAGCCGTACTGTCACCTCACGGTAACATTGGCCTTTGCATGGCAGAGCCAGGGCTAGGCCTCGGTCAGCCACCCTGATTCCAAGGCTGCTTCTTATCAATTATGTCGTTTTTCTTTAGCATCTCTTCAGAAGGAAACACTTAGATTAATCATTCTCTGTTGATTTAAAACATCTTTCTATTAATCTTAACCTCTCTGTGCCCTGAGAAAATACAGTGTACCTTTTGTATTTTAATATTGACACCATGTAAATCTCTCTCAATATGCGGTAAAGACAGGAGCTCTTGAATACAACTTTGCATTGATTTTTTTAGACCTACATAATTTCTTAGCTCTAATTGGAAATGATCTAAATTCACAATGGTCCAGTTATTATTTTTCAGTTCATCCGTTTTGAGTGAACTTTGTCCATGAAGCTCTGTTTCTAAATTTTTCTCTTGAGAAATAATTGAATTTCATTTTAAGCATTGGAGCGAAGTAACTGATAATATTTTGGCTTTAACACCCTGATTCAGTATGGCATGAAGTGTTGCAGTATTTATATTTTACTAAGCACTTAAGTATGATTCTTTGGATTTTGTGGCTGGAATGGTTGCATTTGGGAAGTACACTTAGACTTGTCTTCTTAGGAATCAATTTCATATTGTCAGTTTTAGGTTCCAGAGGAGCACTGAACCTCCTTTTGTATGGAAGCTTTTAAGAACCTAATGGGAATCTTAGTAGTGCGGCTGAAGTCAAATGATATTTCAATGCTGGCTTTTATTTCACTAACTCTGATTACTGACTATTTCCTGGGATTTTCTGTCTTAAACATTGTTTGTGAAAGTAAGGCTTATTCATCATGAATACAGAAGACTCCAGTAGCATATTTTTCTTGAGATATATGTTTATACAACAAATGTAATTGTTTCATTTAATTATATTTCCTTTAGTGATTGTTGCTTTGAAAATCTTACAGGTAAGAAGAGGGTACCTGAAACACCTTATATTTATTTTCATAAGGTGTGTGTCAGAATCGTATGCAGTAGTTCTATTTTTTAAAGAAAAAAAATAAAAATTAAAGATTGAAAAGAGCACCTATTGATGGGTAAATGGATAAAAACACACACGAACACATTCACACATGCACACATATGTACAGTGATTATTCAGCCATTAAAAAAAGAAGGAAATTCTCTTGTTTTGTTACAATTTGGGTGAACCTGGAGGGTGTTAACACTAAGTGGAGTAAGCAGAAAAAAACAAATACTGTATGCTTTCATTTACATGTGGAAGAAAAAAAAAACAAAAGCAAAGCAACAACAACAAAAATACAAACCTGAACTCATAGATACAGATCATAGATTGCTAATTGCCGTGGGCTGGGGGAATGAGGGAAATGAGTGAAGGTGTCAAAGAGTACACACTTCAGTTACAAATACATTCTGAGGGTGTAAGTACAGCATGGTGACAATAGTTAACAGTGCTTTAATAGATACTTTAGGAGAAGACAATGGCACCCCACTCCAGTACTCTTGCCTGGAAAATCCCATGGACAGAGGAGCCTGGTGGGCTGCAGTCCATGGGGTTGCTAAGAGTCAGACATGACTGAGCGACTTCACTTTCACTTTTCACTTTCATGCATTGGAGAAGGAAATGGCAACCCGCTCAAGTGTTCTTGCCTGGAGAATCCCAGGGACGGGGGATCCTGGTGGGCTGCCGTCTATGGGGTCGCACAGAGTTGGACACGACTGAAGTGACTTAGCAGCAGCAGCAGCAGCAGCAGTAGATACTTGAAAGTTGCCAAGAAAGTAGATCTTAAATGTTCTCACCACACACACACACACACACACACACACACACACAAAGGTATTTAATGTGAGGTGATGGAAGTGTTAACTAACCTTACTATGGTGATGATTTCTCAATATAGAGATATATCATGTTATCACATTGTACAACTTAAACTTATACAATAAGTCAATTATATATCAATAAAACAGGAAAAAAGAGGGAAACTATAATAGTAACTATATCATATAAGTAAGTATCAATTATTTACATTTTTGAAGTAAAGACATCATAAGGTTTATTTCAGCAAATCCAGGCCATAAATAAATGAATAATTAGCTAACTAACTGAAGTCATACATTAACAGGTAGTTGGGCTTGGTAGTTGCCGATGTGCACAAGGCTGGAATCAGTGTTCACAGACCAGCTGTCTTTTTATTTATCAGTTCTAAGGAGTGGAAGTCACTGTGGGCCAAAGTGCCCTGCTAACTTTTCAGTAACTGAAGACCAGAACTTCGTCTCATTTTTCTATAATATTCCTAATACCTGGTGTAGTGTTGGATCATTTCTGAACTTATAGAGCCTTAATCTGTGACCTTTAGTATTCTCACCATTTCCATATGTCTTGGTTTAGTCCTCAGTGTATTTGATTTTGCTACTTTTTTTTTTTTTACTTTATCCACTTATATCAATTAAAATGAAAAACAAAAGTCTTAATTGTATGTAGTAGAGAAAGAGATGACTTACAAATTTTGAATTACACCCTAACTTGGATTCTAGAATCCTGGCTCTGTGCCCAAATTCAAGTGAAATGAAATGAAACAGTTAAGAAGTTCCCCAAATACCTGTCTTTTGTGACATAAGGTTATAGCTCTCATAGTTATAATTAAATATCATTGCTCTGTGCCTGTTTGTCTTATTTCAGTACTGCTCAGATAAATAGACAGACCTGTGTGAAAGCTGTACATGCATTTATGTAATAAATGTTAAGCTTATAACCCAGCTTTATTAGAATATTTTATTTTCAGCTCTGTTTTGTTTCTAGCTCTTTTGTGCCTATGTGATTCATTTTGGAGCAGTTTGTTCTCCTTCATTATAGTAACACTTTAGAGCATATTCTAAACATTACCGAGTTCTGTTTTTAGGTGTTGAATGTCAACACTCTGATTCTGGAATGTGTTTCTAGTTATTTTGAGTCTTAATTTGTATCTAATTACTTTTGACCTAAATTACTAGAGTTTATGTCTAATCTGTTTATCAGTTTCCCTTTTATAATAACTAAGTTACTGCTAATTAAGAACATAATGTTCGCACTGTAAAAATGCTGACTATGTATTGCTTTCTTTCAAGTTTTACCGCCCCCCCCCCGCCATTTTCTTTTTTATTCCTACTTTGAAAAATTGTTTTTAATTCTGAGTATTTCTGTGAAATACCTGAACTCTGTGTTAGAGCTTCACTTCTAATTATGAAGGAGGATGTTAGTTAAATGTATGGATTGAACTGATAACCTGAATACTTTTAGTATTTAGTAATAAATTATGTGCTTAATACTCTGTAGAGTATTAAGAGGTAGTATGCTAATAATCACAGAAGGATTTTCTATGCTATCTTCTAAAGGACTTATATTATTGAATTCTAAAGAACAAAACATAAGCAGGTTAAGAGGTTAAACTTTAGGGATAGTGTAGCTCTTTGATGGTTGTTTCTCTCCAGGAAATTTGGATGTTTCTTTTGAGCTAGGGGGAGTGTGAGGTTTTGTTTCAGTGGTGTAAATGGGAGTGGAAATTGCATGGGAAGATTGGTAATTTATATCATGGAAAGCTGTGTCATACTCAGATTTATGACTACAAATCATGAGTTGTCAATCTTCTGTCCATGGTAGCTTTAAGCTGGTGCTGTAGTTTTTCAATGTTAGTGAAAACTTCCAGTGTCTTTTGTGCTATGTCTTACTAGGGAGCTTTTTAAATTACCTTATATAATTCTTGCAGGGCAAGGCAGGGTAGACATAGTAACTCATATACCTGTAATCTAAAATCTTAATTAGAGGAAGATTTAAAAGCAATGTAACGAGAAGGTTCGATTAGAGACGACTATCTAAGGCCTCTTCTGACCCTGAAATCCTTTTGATTCTGTGTTGTTTTGTATTTCATTTTGCTTTAATTAGTTTTCCTTAAGAATTGGGCACCTTCATGAAATCTAAATTTATTTCTGTACTTCTTAACCTAGTCAGAGGTGATGAGTTACAGGAAAGTACAGGAGTAAAAGTGACATTGGTAACTATTGGCTGGATCAGCGTAATTTTTATATGCTCAAGGAAACTTTCATTTTTTTAAAAACGTGACTTCAAAGCCTTACTGTAACTTTATCTGGATTATGCAATATGCATTATCTTCTGGATAATGCATATTATGCATTATGCATTATCTTCTGGATTTCTTTTTGTTTCAATATACCCCTTTACTCGTAATTTAGAAGAATTTGTTTAAATATTTTTATTTGAATGTAATATAGCAGAATACACAGTTGCATGTTATATTTTTGAATAGTTACTGTCGTGCTATGAAAAGGTAGATTTTGAAATGAAAAAGTTAAAAAAAACACTTAAAAAATTCTGTATAATGTAATAGTAAACTAGGTTGCTGTTGTTGTTTAGTCATTTAGTCACGTCCAACTCTTTGCAACCCCATATAATTAGGGCTTCACTATCTAGGATGTACTCTGGGCTTCCCTGTCCTTCAGTGTCTCCTGGCGTTTGCTCAAACTCATGTCCATTGAGTCAGTGATGTCATCCAACCATCTCATCCTCTGTCACCTCCTTCTCCTCCTGCCCTCAATCCTTCCCAGCATCAGGGTCTTTTTCAGTGAGTTAGCTCTTTGCATCAGGTGGCTAAGGTACTGGAACTTCAGGTTCAGCATCAGCCCTTCCAATGAATATTCGATAATATCCTTTAGCATGGGCTGGTTTGATCTCCTTGCTGTCCAAAGGACTTTCAAGAGTCTTCTCCAACACCACAGTTCAAAAGCATCAGTTCTTTGGTGCTCAGTTTTCTTTATGGTCTAACTCTTAACTCCGTACATGACCAATGGAAAAACCATAGCTTTGACTACATGGACTTTTGTCATGCAATCTTGACTCCAGCTTGTGCTTCATCCAGCCCAGAATTTTGCTCGATGTACTCTGCATATATTAAATAAGCAGGTGACAATATACAGCCTTGACGTACTCCTTTCCCAATTTTGAACCAGTCTTTTGTACCATGTCTGGTTCTAACTATTGCTTCTTGATCTGTATACAGATTTCTCAGGAGACAGGTAAGGTGGTCTGTTATACCTATCTCTTTAAGAATTTTCCATAGATTATTGTAATCCACACAGTCAAAAGCTTTACTGTAGTCAGTGAAGCAGAAGTAGATGTTTTTCTGAAATTCCCTTACTTTTTCTGTGATCCAGTGGATGTTGGTAATTTGATCTCTGGTTCCTCTGCCTTTTCTAAATCAAGCTTGTACATCTGGAAGTTCTTGGTTCACATCCTGTTGAAGCCTAGCTTGAAGGATTTTGAGCATTACCTTGATAACATGTGAAATGACCTCTATTGTACGGCAGACTGAACATTCTTTGGTCTTGCCCTTCTTGGGATTGGAATGAAATCTGACCTTTTCCAGTGCTATGGTCGCTGCTGAGTTTCCAAATTTGCTGGCACATTGAGTGCAGCACTTCAGCAGCATCATTTTTTAGGATTTGAAATAGCTCATCTGGCATTCACTAGCTTTGTTCGTGGCAGTGCTTCCTAAGGCTCACTTGACTTCACCCACCAGGACGTCTGGCTCTAGGTGAGTGATCACACCATCATGGTTATCCGGGTCATGAAGACCTCCTTGTACAGTATTTCTGTGTATTCTTGTCACACATTTATTATTTAAGAGCATTTATTATTCTCTGTACAATAACAAAGTTGCATTATATATTATAACAAGCATAGATAGCATTCTGCTTTTTTTTCTTCAAAATTGTTTTAAGAAATCAAAAAGTAAATATATAAGTTTTCACCTTGGTCACATATCTATTCTCTTTATTTTGCTTATTTATTTGTTTTTTTAATAAACTAAAAGATATGAGCAAACTGTACCTTGATGATCATTTGGTATTAGCATTTTCTTTCCTCTTACAAAGAATGGAATATGCAATTACAGTGATTAAAAACATTTTAGTGTCTGTTTATTTATTCTTATTGCTTGATTGTAAATAAGTGGCATCTATAGATTGAGTAATGGTTGCCATTCATGCCCTCCAAGGCTTAGACATTGTTTTGACTTTTGAAAGAAAGTGAAGTGTTTTCTCTTTATGAGTCATAATCACAAAGTTAAAATGTGGAAGTACCTGAGGTAGTGGTCTTTAAACCACCCACTCCCATAATGTTACTAAAGCTTGTGAACTAAAAAAGTCTGTTTCACTTGTTCAAAAGGATTTATTTATCTGAGCTCTTAATCTTGGAATATACCATAGTCTTAAATCTCAACTATTAAGGCTCAGGTAAAAATGATTAACTTCTTGGAAAGTTGGTAACTCATCTTTGGGACCCATGAAGTCCCCCTGTTAAATCTGAAGGCAGTACTTTCTTTTCTCTTTCTGACATGGGAGTTCTCTTAGGGTAGTGATCATTAAAGAAAATATATGTAGTTGAGAATTATCTTACCATATTCCATAATACAACCATTATTTCTCCTCTCCAACTCCTTAGATAAGATTAGTGTTAATAGGAACTTAACCTGGCAGTCCAGTGATTGACTCCATGCTCCCAATGCAGGGAACATGGGTTCAATCCCTGGTTGGGGAACTAAGATCCCACATGCCACATAGCACTGCCAAAAAAAGAAAAAACGGTGGTACTGATAATAGATATTAGAATTGCCAATCATTTGGCTCTTAGAAATCTTGTGTTTAAAAAAAAAAATAGTTCCATTTAAAAATTTTTGACTTACAAATTCAGAATAGTTGTTGATTTAAATGTAATCTACTCTAAGTAGCAAAGATACTAGCTTCCAACTTTCCTAGCTTCCAAAAAATTTCATGCTGACAGAGACTATACATTTCTTCATCTATCTCAGAAGTCTCATTTTACAGACACTAAGCCAGGGGTTTGAGAGAGTAAGTCCTTTGTCCAGGCTCTCCATTCTGTATGGTAAGAGAGTCCAGACTCATGGTGGTACTCATGCCTCTAGATTCCCAGGCCCAGAACCTTTTTTGTTTTTCCTCAGTTGCTTGTTTTTAGAGTGGAAAGAAGGCTGAGTAACTGACCTAATTTTGAACCATGTATTTGAATGATTTCAATTTGTTTACTTTGAAAATAAAGTCAACACTAATAGTGTATTTATTTGGTCATATACTTAGTATGGAATAATTAGTGTTACTGGGCAGTTGAGCAGAGAAGTGCCCTTACTTTTTCATATCGACTCTGGTTTCTGCCTGGAGGACATTTTCCAGAGTTGAATGATCTCCTGGATCTAGTTTCCCAACTGACAACCGAGTTGACATTTTTCTTTAACAAAGAGCTCTGAAGTAGCTTTGTAGATTGGAGCCACTGATTTTTAGATCGTATTGGCTTTATGTCCTTGAGAGGTCATGGCAACACTCCTGCACCCTGTGATGTGTTTTATGCTTTTTTTATTTTTATTTTTTCATTTCATGGACTACTGTCAAGGCCACGTGGTGAGAGGCTGTCTTTGATCCTTACACATAATAAAAACAGTGAAGTAAAGAAAAGAAAAAGAAAAGGAAGACCATGTTCTTGTTAGAGACCATGGCTCTGTGTAGCCAAGTGTTTGCTTGTGAGGTATCTCTGGAAGCTGCTGGCCAGACCACATCTCACATTCAAGCTAACATGTTTGAGTTCAGAATCACCTTCTGCCTCTGAGGGAGGCAGATTATTCTGAACAGCTGCAGACTTAAACCTTGGCGCACAAAGGCCAGAGTGGTAATAATTACTTTACTTTAACGAAACAGAACAGCACATTGGAGGATATCAATTTTCTTGACAACCTAGTTATGATGTGGAGGCTTTTCTGTTGCTGCTGCTGCTGCTAAGTCGCTTCAGTCGTGTCCAACTCTGTGCAAGCCCATAGACGGCAGCCCACCAGGCTCCTCCATCCCCAGGATTCTCCAGGCAAGAATACTGGAGTGGGTTGCCATTTCCTTCTCCAATGCATGCATGCTAAGTCGCTGCAGTCATGTCCGACTCTGTGTTACGGACTGCTTATAGGCTAAAACAGTAACAATCTTTTTTTTTCCCCCTCCTGTTCATTCTTCTCCCTTTTGCTCAGTCGACACCGTCCCTCCCTACCAACCCTCCCCACCCCCCAACCCTGCTGGTACTTCAGAGAAAGAAAGAGAAGTCTACATAGCTTATTGTAACTGGAACTATATTCATAAATAGCTTCTTGATTGAGAACAAATGCCTCATTAATCTTAAGTGCTTCAACCAGAGAGCACAAGTGAAGTCAAGAAGAATAATGACTGACATTATGGGGAGCATAGCATACTGTTCTGCACACCAGGATGTGCGTGCCCCGAGGTCACTGGGCTGCACGGTGCGTCTCCTTAGCAATGAGGAAAGAGATCCTCAGGAAGCGTGGAGTGGGAAAAATGCCTTGCACGCATTTCTCATGAATGGCAAAAACTAGTCCAGTGTCAGGATGAAGGAATCATGTATTTTGCTATTTGTTACTGAAAGTCATGGTGGGAAGAAAGAATAAACCAGCTGGATTTTTACTTGAAAGCCAAGTGTTGTATAATTTTAAGTACTTTGCTCAGGATCCTGGAAATACTATTATGTACATACTGTGAAGTTCCACGTAGGTTACTTTGGCCAGTCTTAAATTATCGGAGTACTTCTTCCTAACATGGCATCATTGTGTGCCTGGTCTTCTATCAGATAGGTGCTCTGCAAACTTCAAGGTAATATTTACACTGCGGTAAGGAATGGCATCAGAAAGAAAAAGGGTGGAAGGGGTGTAATTTGAAACATAGAGTATGATATCCTGTTCTTCCATAATTGTCCTTTTGTATAAATGGCTATATGCTTGTATTTTAATAGTTAAAGTGTAGTGAGATCCCTGTCACCTCCCAGCATGTCCACATCCTAATCCCTGGGTCCTATATGTTACATTGCATGAAAAGGGTATTTTTCTGTTTACCTGGGTGCATGCATTGTAGTCAGAAGGGTCCTGTAACTGAGGAAGAGGGGGACAGAAAAGGGCAGAGTGATGCAATGTGAGATGTGCTTGACCTGCTCTGGCTGGCTTTGGGGGCAGAGGAGGAGGGCCAAGGACCAGGCACACAAGCTCCCCTTAAAGCTGGAGAGGGCAAAGAAATGGATTCTCCCCGAGAGCTTCCAGAAAGGAGTGACCTGGCTGACACCTTGATTTTAGCCCAGTGAGACCCAGTTTGGAATTCTGACCTACTGAACTTTGTGTTGTTATAAGTCATTGCGTTTGAGGTAGTTTGTTATTGCAGGAATAGAGGACTAAAGGGTGTATAATTCAAATTCAAATTTAAACTCAAATTCACCCTGTTCTGACAACCTTTTGAAACACTTAACTGTTTGGCATTCCACTAGGTATGTTTTATTTTCAGTGTCAGCTTTCTCTGACTACCTTCTGTGTCTCTAGCCCACACCCTCTGGTTCTGGGCCTCCAGCAATCCTTTCACCTCACTGTGACAACGCGATTCAGTGAAGCTCCCAGCTTTCCACAGTCTCTTCCCCCATCTTGTCGTTACTCCCGTTTAAGCCACTGTGTTTCTTTGTACATACTCTCAGCTCCCTTGCCTCTCTCTGACGTTGTTACTCTACCTTGGCACACCTCCACCCTGGCAAATCCAGCTCTACTCCATGCCCGCACCCCGTAGCTGAATGGCTGTGGAGAAACACCCATTGTGCAGGTTGCTCTTGCTTTCAGTTGCAATTGGAGGTAGGTCTTCACTGGTGTGGATAATTCATGTTGCATTCTCATCATCCATTCTCTCTACCCCTCTCTTGGCTGACTGGTTCATATCTTCATATTTCCCCCATCCTCACCCTCACCTCATCAAGTCTTTCCATATTCACAGAGAAATGGGAAGACAGCAGTAGAGACCTTAAGGTTTCAACCTGCTTCATATCTATAATATCTCTGCTTCTCTCTAACACCATCCCCTCTTTTATACACAGGATCATCATTCCAGTAATTCATCCCTTTCTCACCCACATCTCTTTTCCAGATGATTTTCAGTATCATCCACACAAGCTGTTATTTCTTCCATCTTCAAGTAAACCAAAAAACCCTCTCTTTCTTCCTGCTAGCTCTACCCTATTTCTCCATGCCTCTGTAAATATAGTAAAACTACTGAAAGGCTTATCTTTATTCACTCTCTCCACTTCTTCTCCCCCACTTCTTTCTTAAATTTATTTCAGTCATAGGTTTTGCCCTGTGTTTCCTTCAACACTTCTGTTGACCACTGCTTCCTGTTTGAAGCAGTCTTCAGTTGACCTGTAGGATTCTGCCCTCCTGCTTTTTGTCTTCACTGGCCACTTCCTCTCACTCCCCAGAGTTCAAAATGTGGGCTTCTTTTCCATACTAATCCATCTGGTCATCTCATCCCATCTCATAGTTGCTTTAATAGTTGTAAACAGCATCTAGTCATTGGTGGCTTGGACATTCCTATGTCCATCTCAGTCTCATCTACATAGCCTGCTTTATGACAGCATCTCCTGTTACATGTCCATCAGCTCAAATTCACCCTGTCCTGAACTGAATTCCAAATCTTCTATAGCCTTCCTTATTTCCAGGCCTTCTAGCTGCTGAGGCCAAAAACTTGATAGAGTTAGACTTGATGCTTTCTTTTTCTCATACTCCACATCTGTCTGAAAGTAAATCCTATCTTGTTTACTTCTAAAATGAATCTTGAATCCAGGCCACTTCTTAGTCACCTCAGCTGACGTAATGCAAACTTAATCTACTCATTAACTCTTTCCTGGATATGGTGGTAATCTGCTAGCTTCTCTTCTCACTTCTACCCTTGAACCACTATTGTCTACTGTCAACACAGCGATTGGGATTTAACATGTAAGTTAGCATTTAACATATTAACATTTAACAGTTAACATGTAAGTCAGGTTATGTCCTTGGTGTACTCAGACTGTCCAGTGGCTTCAAGCTATCGCCTTTTTTCAAGGCCTATGAAGCTTTATGAAGGGCTTCCTAGGTGGTGCAATGGTAAAGAATTTGCCTGCCAGTGCAGAAGATGCAAGAGACGCGGATTCAATCCCTGAGTCAGAAAGATCCCCTGGAGGAGGAAATGACAACCTGCTGCACTATTTTTGCCTGGAAAATTCCATGGACAGAGGAGCCTGGCAGGCTACAGTTCATGGGATCACAGAGTCAGATATGACTGAGCGACTGAGCACCATGTAGCTTTATCAGATTTTTCTTCCTGTTACTTACTGACAACCTTTCCTATTAGAAAAGGCCATCTGCTGCCAACACCTTCCATAGAGAACTCCATGGCCCACTCTCATGATGCTTAACATCCTCTACCATATAAATGATCTACTGATTTAGTGTGTCTGCTCTTCCAGCCAGAGTGTATCTTTCATAGCTTTTGCCCAGTGTCTAGGACATAACATGGTGATTAACCAATATTTGCTGATTACGTTTTCACTTATAATACAAATTAGGTGTGAGCATCTAAGTTAGGGAACTCATTTGCTTATATAAAATTCATTGGAGCCTGTGAAATTTCCTTTCAGAAGATTACTGCAAGGAAGTTTTTCATTTATTCAATTTCCTAATCACTCAGAATTCATGCCAGCCCTGTCCTAACATGAGATTCCAACCTCTCTCCAACCCTGATAAATGAGCCCCATCTTCCGAAATGGTTCTTCCATGTTTTGTTGATCAGCATTTTGTAAGCTAATTTTCCGTTAATGTGATTAGTTACTCTTTGTTTTCCCAGCTTAGACAGCCCTGTTTTATGGTTTTGCACTTCTGTTATGAACATGTCAGATAAATAAGGGTGTGGGGAGGTACTTCAACCTTGTAATTTTTCTATAGCACTGAAAATTGGCTTTAGTGTCACTTACGGATATGTCAGCTAAAATGAGAGTTCCTTACGAGGCAGCTTGAGAATGTTTGTATTGGCATTTCTTTAACTGATGTTTTATAGAAGAGCCGTTGGAACATGATTTCCCTCTAGGACAAATAATGAACGATTGTGATAGTCATATTCTAACAGTGCCCTTCCCACCATTGTTGTTAATGTTGTGTCAGCACTTTGATTATAAACACTCTTTTTCATGGTTTAATAACTGAGCTGTACAGAAACCACTCCATGTTGTAAATTGATGTACTCTCTGTTCATCTCAGTGGTGATTTTTTTTATGAAACCAAACTTTGAAAGTACCTTGGTATTGCTAAAAGGGAATTTTGTGAATGGTATTAAGTGAGGGACAAGGATCTAAGCAGGAAAGGTGCAACATCAGAGTATGATCTGAAGTTATACTTTTTCATCCAGCTTTTAACTGCTGTGGGGTGGGGTACACAACAGGATCGCTGCTTCAGTGCTGTGCTTGGGAGGCAGGAGGAGCAGCCACTATTGGAGTAAAATGTAACAGAAATTTCAGCATTTTTTGGTTTTGCTTTAGGAATCATTAGTTGACTAGCACTATATCTGTATCTTTATAACAGTGAGTCATTTTACAATGGGTGTTATTGTTCCTAGAAAAGCCATGCTCCTAAACATTAGATAAAACAGGGCTGGCAATGAGCATTCACTTTGGAGTTGCATTTATTTATTTTGTTCTGCAAGGCTAAACAATTTTAGTCTCTTTCCAGGTTAGGTTGCAAAGAAGTTCGGGTACACTAAAAGACTAGCAGAAATCATAGATGCCCATTTAAAATATTCATTTAAGTAAAAAAAAATGTAAGGAATTTTAAATTACATATTTGATGGAAAAAGTTTTAATTTCTTTGTGTGTCTGTGGGTTTTCTTTTTCTTCTTTTTTTTTAATGTAAAAGTAGTAAGTATTGTTAGGAAAGTTTCCCATTCCCATCACTCTCAAATTCTCAAATCTCACTTAATAGAAAACTACCCATACTCTTTGTCATTCAGCCTTTCAGACATTTTCTGTGCATAAACTAATATTGTATTTTGTTGTTCTTGAGAGACCCAAATGGTGTCACAGTTTATTTAATATCTTAGTGTTTTCATTTAATATTACATTGTATAATTTTTAATAACTAATTGTTGGATTTGCCATATGTTGTTCATCACTTTTAAATTTTAAACCTGAAGCTAATTAAAAAATTCAGACATTACAAATAAATCTTAAGTAACTTACCATTCCAGCTTCTCCCAGAGGCAACTGTTTTCTCTATTATGAACAGAAATGAAGTAATAGTCATTGTACATTCCTACTTCTGCATAGATATAACTGTTCACCTGAGGTAGATTCCAAGAAGGTAGCTTGCTTGTTGTAATTTATGTGCATTTAAAATTTTGATTGATAATGCCAGATTATTGTCCAAAGCCACTGTTACAACTCACATACCCCCAAAACTATAGATTTCCTGATTTAAAAATCTGAGGCCAGTGCTCATTATTTCATTTTTCATTTCCTTTATTCTTGAAATTGGGTATCTTTTGTGTATTGGCAGTGAAGATTCTTTGAATCTTTTGCCTGTTTTTCAAAAGTGTATATTTTTAAAAATTATTTTTTTGATAATAATCTTTGTTTTATATTGGAAATTTTTAAATTGTTTTATGTATATTTAGTATTTTATCCTTTAAAATTTAAAAACTTTGATACAGTCAAAATTTATCTCTTCTACCTGCCTTTTGTTTTTTTAAATGTTATGTTAACAAGCCATTTATCCTAAATTCATCAATATTTTTGCCACATTTTACTAGTTCTGTTTTTGAGTATAAGTCTGTAAATCAATTTATTTTATACTAACCCATTTTAGGTGTTCTTCATTCCTTCCTGCCACTCCTGATTCAGCCTGGTGTCATTTTCCTTCATTTGGAAGATTTTTTTTTTTTAGAAGTTGTATAGTGTGGGTTCTTAGGAGACAAATTCTCTTAGATTTTTGTCTCTATGAGATTATTTTTAAAGGATATTTTCCCTGGAAATAGAATTCTAGTTTGCCAGTTTTTTTCTTTCAATATTTTATGGATATTGTTTCATTGCCATTTGCTGCCAATGTTTCTGGTTGGATTTCAGATGGAATTCATATACTTGTTTATTGAATATGTCTTTTTTTTCTTCTACTTTTAAGATATGTTCTTCATATTTGGTTTTCAGAGTTTTGACTGTTAAGTATTTAGGTATGTTTCCTTTGTATTCATCTGCTTGCAGTTTGCTAGGCATCTTGATTCTGTGGATGTCTTTTATCAGCTTTGGAAAGTTCTCTGCTGTTATCTCTACAAGTACATATATTTTTTCATCTATTATCATTTCCCTCTTCTTCTTGGAATCAAGTTATGAGTAAATTGAATAGGTTGTTATTTTCTCTTTGTTGCTGCTGTTTAGTTGCTAAGTTGTATCTGACTCTTTTTCAACCCCATCCAATAATTCTAATATCTTGTTTGTCTTGCTTCTGATTTTATTGATTACTTTCTTGATCATGTTATATTTTCTTGCTTTTAGTATAGCTTGTACTCTTTTTGATTGTGTGGTGAACATTTTGTCTGTAGTGAATGAAGTTAATATTATTTCCAGAAAGAGGGTGCCCCTTTGTCAGGTTTTTAGAGTAGAGGTGAAGTCAACCTGATTATACTTGAGTAGGGTCTGAGCTGTATTCTAGCTTTCGTTTAATTCAGCCCACTCTGATGTCAGGTGTTTGGGGGGTGGGATCAGGACCTTGCTTTCAACAGTGTCTGTTTTCTGGGCACTATAAGGACTCTAGCATTTGTCTGGTTTCCACAGCTGGGTTGGCATCTTTTAAAAATATGGGAGATTTCTCTTTGGTTTAGAGCAGCTGCCTGGATTTGGGGTTATGGGAGAGTTTTCTTTTCTCTCCAGTTCTTCTTCTTGGAATTCTCTAGGCCAGAATACTGGATTGAGTAGCCTTTCCCTTCTGCAGGGGATCTTCCCAACCCAGGGATTGAACCCAGGTCTCCTGCATTGTAGGCATATTCTTTCCCAGCTGAACAACAAGGGAAGCCCAAGAATACTGGAGTGGGTAGCCTATCCCTTCTCCAGTGGATCTTGCCGACCCAGGAATTGAACCTGGGTTTCTTGCATTGCAAGCGGATTCTTTACCAACTGAGCTATCAGGGAAGCCCTAGTTCAAATTAATTTGCAAATGAATGACTTGACAGGTTGACATCTTTGTGTTTCTACCAGACCAGCTTGTTTGACCTATGTGAGGAACAGTGAGTCAAAAAAAGAAAAATGGTGTAACTGGACATGATTTTACTCTTTCCTAGTTATTTTTTCCAAATTAAGTGAATTAAACAGAAACCATGGTATCATATAATATCATGTAGATCAAAATAGCTTTACTTGGCCTCAGATTTTTTTGTCCTTTACTAAGAAATATGATTTCTACTCAAGCAGATCATGGCAAAAATAACTCTATGTCGAATCACTCACTGTTTCTTAACTCCATGTTAAGTCACTGAAGCCTGAAGTTTTCTTTCCTTAGTACTCCCACCAGTATGTGAACATGGTCTTTGCAGTTTTGTGATGCTTTGATGATTTTCAGGATTTTCGCTCTGCCTGTTTTGCCATATTTTCTCGTTTATTTAACAAATTCTTATGGAGGGTGCTTTCTCTATTGGGTGTCGTTATAAAGAGTCACCTAACAAATTTCTGCCAGCACTCACTGAGCTAACAGTTTAGTGAGGACAGCAGAAGGAATTCAATAAATAGTGAACAAGAGTAACAAGAGGGAAGTGACTGAGCAGGGAATTAGGAGACCCCTCCTTGAGGAATCAGCATTTACTTTGAAATGCCAAGGGTGTGTTCAGTTTAGAGGGAAACTCATGGAAGGTGGGATTTACAGAATTTAATTGATTAAGTCTCAGATGAGAGGAAGATTATATCTTCTAGCCTGAGCTAGAATGGCTGGTTGTTGCCACTGCTGGGAAGCTGAAGGAGTACAGACTTGGGAAGAAGACATGAGTTCAGTCCTGCACATGTGTTTGAGCTTCCTGTGGACTGTCAGACATGACAGAAATTAAATGTTTGAGTCAGTGACCTGGGAATCAAGGTAGTGGATCAGATGCCCAGCAAACAGGTATGGAGAGGAGTGAATAGGCCCTACTACAGAAATTACAGTGTTTAAGGAGCATGAAAGAGATACCTGTAAAAGAAAGCTAAGGATCAACTTGAGATGGGGGACAATGAGGAGAGTGTCCGGTCATAGAAACCACGGGAAGAAACTGTTTCAGGCATAATCAATTATGTTGAATGCTGCCAAGAGGTTAGGTGAACCAAGGCCTTTGAATTGTCCATTGATTTTGTGAGCGGGAGGTACCAAAAGAACAAGTTTCATGTTGTGGCAGGTGAGAGTCTTCTCAACTCCACTTAACATCTTGAGTCTACAGGTTCCACTTTACAGGATGTTCCTCCTGTTGTAGGCGTGCTGTGTAGCACGTGTACCTGTTCATGATCCTAATCAGGTATATGGAGCAGCCTCCATGCTGCTTTGCTGTTTTTAACTCTGCCAGTCATCCCTTTAGGCTTCTTCTCACTACTAGTTTCATTAATCAGATAGCTAATTCTCTCAGTGTCTGTTCTCCTCACAGTCTACAACTCTCCTTTCCCACATTCCCACTTCATACTCACATCTTTTTATATTGAATGAAAGTATCTGACCTTGTGTTTTGTTTTTATTTTCATTCTCTCTCTGTAGAAAGTGTGTTAAGTTACTGGAAAAATACTGAAAGTTAAAAACATTTTATGAAATAGTTACTGAATAATTTGGATGTTATTGAATAATTAAAATTATTCTATTTTTCATTTTCAATATTTTGACTGTAAAATTTTCCTTTTATTGTGTGTTTCATCAAAACCAGTTCTTTGAAAGGCCCCTGGAATATGGCTTTGCACTAGAGAATGTTCTCCATCACGTTCTTGAGCTGGGTTTGTGATGGATTCAAATGGATGGCCACAGGGCAGCTTTTGCTACTGTGAAGCTTTAATAATCACCAGGGAAATTTCAAATCAATGTGTAGAGACTTCCCAGACAAATAAAACCATCGAACATTTCTGGTATTTTCTTTTTTTTTTTGCTCCCTACTAAGAGTTCTATAGATATGTTGATTCTCCTCAGTAGTTTTGGTGTTATTCTCAGAAAAATAAATGCTGCAGAGTTTGACACCCCATTATTATTAGATAAGTTAGAGGGATATAATCTTCACAGGCTTGGGCAAAGCTGTCAAAATCATTTAAAGGAGATCACCTGGGAGAATAGATAAAGAAATTTTATATAGACAGCTTGAAGGAAAAAAAAAAAACAAACACCAAATAACCTGTAACTATTGAAAAAAAGATACTAGTGCAGTAAACTGGGAGTATAAGCTTGAGGTTGAAAATAAAAAAGTTGCTTAGATATTTAGTTAAAAATTCTAGGTCAACAGAAGGCATTGCATTACTTTTTGGCCATGTTTTCTTATGGAGTTTTTCATAAAATTGTAATGAGAAGTGATAAATATATCTTTATTATGTAAAGGGAGTCATCTTGGAGTGAAAAGTATATGCCAATCTAAGACACATAAAAATGCCAAAAATAGAGGGCTTTCCCTGGTAGCTCAGTGTAAAGAATCCACCTCCCAATTCAGGTGACACAGGTTCGATCCCTGGTCCAGGAAGATCCCACATGACACAGAGCAGTTAAGTCCATGTGCCGTGACTGTTGAGCCTGTGTGCTGGAGCCCAGTAGCTGCAACTACTGAGCCCATGTGCAGTAACTCCTGAAGCCAGCATGCCCTAGACCCGTGTTCTGCAACAAGAGAAGCCACAGCAATAAGTCCATGCACCACAACTAGAGAGTAGCCCTAGCTTGCCACAATAGAGACCCAATGCAGCCAAAGATAAGTAAATAAATACAATTATTTTTTTAAAGTGCCAAAAATATAAAGTTAATGTGGGGAAGATAAAGGAATACATTTTATGGCACTGTTTTCTGTTTTTCTGGAAAGCCTGCATTTATCAGAATAATTTTTCCAGCACTATTTGCCAACAGAAAGACCCAAGTGATACTTCTGTAAAGAGTGTTCTTATAAAGAGCTTCCTGCTTATCCCTGTATTAGAACAAAGCCTGCCACGACTCTGCTTTTTAGCCATCCCGTGTACAGGAATGGATTCCCAGAACTCAAGGGAACTGAGTTGTATGTGTGTGCCTCTGTTGTAGAGTTCTAGTACCTACCTCTCCACACACCAGTTTCTGGTGTCACAGGTTCACCCAGCAATGGCGTTCTTGGTGCTAGGATAATGCCAATTCCCTCCAGGAGATAACACACACCCAGAACACTGTCGGGTGTCTCTCACCTTCCCACCTCTCTTTTTCCTCTCCCTTCTTGAACTATTAAGAGATAGTCCTTCATGAAGTTACTGATAGTTTTAATTTTAAAATAAAAAACTAGACTGTATGGGGATAATAGTGCTGACTTTTATTACATGGCTGTAATAATTGTGTGACATTTGTTTCTGCCCTAGGAGTGCTGTCTCTGCAATTTAAGAGGGGGTGCGCTTAAGGAAACTAAGAACAATAAGTAAGTAGTGCGTTACTTGTGTGGAATTTCATCATTTCCTTCTCCTCTGTTGAGTGTTGAACCTCTGGGTTTATAGTGTGCTTTGCCTCTCATTGTTGTACACGTTTGTTCCACAGCTTTGTTTTTATTAATAAGTTAAAATGTTTGGTCTTTTTTAAAAATAATTTTTAATTGGAGGATAATTGCTTTACAATGCTGTGTTGGTTTCTGCCATAAAACAGCATAAATCAACCATAAGTATACATATGTCCCCTTCTCCTTGAACCTCCCTCCCACCCTGTTCCACAGCTCTTGCCGTTCAGGTGCAAGGTGGAGATTTTGTACGTGTTTCCAGAAACCATTACTGACAGCACACGCACCTCCGCCGGGTGAAGGTGTTCTCAGGCTGCTGCTGTTCTGTCTTTGACGTCATAAAGAGTAACGCCTCTTTCACTAACAGAGTTTGAAGGCAGCCCATATTCTCGTGCCATTGGAATTCTTGTTTTTAATTTGATGAATGCTGTTGTTGTAATAAAAGCAGAATATGCCTGAAAACAATGAAATCTGTTATCTTCAGATAAATAAAATCAATTATAATCATAGCATTAGAACAAAACCATTTACTTTTAACACCAGTAAATTAACAAGAAAGTGTATATTCTAAAATAGAAACATAGGGAGAAAAGATTGATTTTACAGTTTAAAGGGGACAGTTGGAAAATATGAAGAGACTCATAAGTGAACAAAAAAGATGGGTAATGTTTCTATGGCAGTAGCTGAAATGTATTTTTGCATGAATTTTATCTTTATGACCCAGTTTAATCATTTAAGATGGGGCCAAAGCAAATTATAGGTTCCTATAAAATAGAAACTTGTAGAAATGATTTAGGTGTAGGTTGTATTATGGCACTTGAGAGCCACATCCAGCTGCAAGATATGTTTTATTTGACTGACACCATTTTTTAATTTAATTCAGATTTTAAAAGTTGAGAGTTATATAAAAATCCAAATTTTCATCTTTACTTGATAAATGATTGTGCATCTCTATATGACAATAACCAGTCAGTATGAGAACCTGGCTTAAAGAAAGTAGGCATTCTCTAGGTTACCATGATTTACCAGTATATGTTTATTTGGTTTCATCCTGCCTGGCCCGATGGACACTGCAGTTGAGACTCCTGGAGTAATATAATGTAATGTCATGTAATCATGTGCATGCACACATGTTTCTGATTGTTTATAAGGGAGAATAAAGACATTTATCATTTCTGTGTTGGTAAAGTTTAGTCTAAGAGACTGGGTATTTGCTTGATTTTGGATGTTCATCTCTTAGTCTTAGTTAATGTGATTGACACTATGCTAAAAACTATTGACTGGTTCTGGGACTGTTACATGAGTGGTGCAGACTGCCAGATGATTTAGGCGGTTCCTGTAAAGATGGAGGTGATAAGGACTTCTCTTTCTTCCCCTGGACTAGGACAAAAAGAAGTAATGTTTGCTATAAATTATAGTGTTTATTTAGATATGAAGGAGTGCCCTGTTGGGGTTGATACTTATTCTCTCTCCTGGTGGTCTTTAAAGGCAGGATGGAGTCTTATGTTATTTGAGTGAAATAACATGCTTTGACTTAAAAATAAGCTGACAAATTTGATAATTCTTTCAAAATCTCTTTAAACCACGAGTCTTTATGTTTGTATGAGGCATAAGATTTATGAGAAACTTAATAGTGTTAATGAGGACGTTGTCATTTTTCTGGAGTGATTCAGAATTTGAAAGGAGATACACAAGATTTTTGAGTAACTTCTGGGAGTTGGTGATGGACAGGGAAGCCTGGTGTTCTGCTGTCCATGGGGTCTCAAAGAGTCAGACATGACTGAGCAACTGAACTGAACTGAGCACAAGAGTTTTAGAAGGAAACCAGGGAACAAGTTAAATTTCATTTCCCCTTATCTCTTGGTTCCTTTGATTATAGCAGGATTGCAATAAGAAACAATTTAATGAAAGACTTAATCTGCATTAATTCTTCTAGAGAATTTTTGCTATTTGTTCTGGTTTGCTTCATGACATCAGAATTATGTAAAAAGATTATATGGTATACTCATTTCATTTTCATACCTTTTGTTAATTGAACTAATCTTTTGCCACATATTAATTATCTTAAGTATATTAAACACCTCTATAGTTCAGTGTCAAGTGAAGTAGCAGACGTGCATCTCAGTATTTTTCAGGTCATATGTAGAAACATACAAATACAATGATAGTATTCATTGGTCTTCATCTAGTTCTTCATGTCACCGTGGTGGGCAGGTGTGGCACTGAATCTATCCAGGTATCATCCAATAGCTTTAAAATTCAGAGTCTGTTTGTGATGGACATAGGTGCTCTGGGCTTGCTTTCCCATCTGTGTGTTTCCCATGCATGTGAATTGTCACCTCCTGGTGGAAGTACAGGCTGTGTTAAGTTTAGGGAACTTTTGTTTACGTTTCTGTCTCCTTTCCTGTAGGTGGGCCCACGTCATGTGCGCCGTTGCAGTCCCAGAAGTCCGGTTTACTAATGTCCCAGAAAGGACCCAGATAGATGTAGGCAGAATACCTTTACAGAGGTTAAAATTGGTGAGTGCCAATACTTTTTTTTTTCCCTCATAAATTAGTGTTAATTTCAAGTTCTGAATATATCTATTCATGCACATACTTTTTTCTTAGTTTCTTTGAATTATTCTACATTTTTTATCCTTTTAGCCTAAATTACTTATCTGTACGTATTCTTTTTCTGTTGTGTTGTAAGTGTGCATATAGCTTTCTACGACTTATGTCTTCAGTGAGGCAAAGGAATACTTCATTTCATGAATTTATGTGACTTTTCAATCTCAAGGTGATCACTGAAGTTTGTTAGTAACTGACCCGAGCTATCCAAATATCTCTGTTTTAATTGCTTAGTCTTTCTCTCTCTTGCCTGTCTTTGGTTGGCCTTGACTTAGAAAAATGAGTCTAACTTGATTTCATCATCTCTTCACCAAGAAACTTGCAGAGAAATTGATTATTCCTGAGGGATTTTCTCACCAACAGATAAAGTTCATTTAAATTGTCCAACTCTCTGGCTGGTTATCTTCTCATTGTTTCTCTTTGTTAGATTGTTTTTTTTTTTTTTTCTTTTTTTCATGAAAAGGTAAGCCTTTAATGTCCTCAACACTAAAGTTATCTTGGAGTTCTGTTAAACTGTGAGCTAACAGGTTACTAGTTCAGGCTCTTAATATTTCATATTTAATGAGAATTTTTCCTAAAGGTGAATTGCATGACTTTAAAATGCTGAAGCACGTCTTACAAGTGGACTTAATACCCTGCAATTTCTTTAGTCCTTGTTATTTCTAACTTGGGGTCTTTCCACTATTTCAGACACTGAGCTGTAACTCTCCACCTGAGTGTTTCTTTGTTATTAGTAGTCTCTCCCCCACTGGTTAGCAGGGTGTTTTGTCTCTGGACTTCTGTCTCAGGAACTTAGAATCTATTCTCCTGTCTTTCAGTGAACACTGTTATTTTTCATTATAGCTCCATTAAGAATTTCACATAGCTAGAAAATATGTGGCCCTTTCTAGGCCCGATGATTGCTGTTGGCAGATATGAGATCATCTGCCAACATGATCAGAGTGTGGTAATGGAAGTTTTGAGAATGAGATGGAAATAACTGGGCATTTAAATGGCCCTTTAAAGCTCATGGTGACTATCAGAAGAGAGTAAGGTTGTTCAGCTCATGAACTTCCAAAGGAAAATGTTTGCAACCTTATATCTTGATCACCAGTTTAAAAAGAAAAACTAACCTTGACATGAAGAGAGAGGCAGAAGTAGTGTCTTCTGTGACTGTGCAGACTGCTGTTTCTACTTGATTTCAAGAAATCTCATATGTAGCCTTTTTTTGTCCTCTCTTTTGTCTTACTGTGCTGATACTTATAAACAAAGTATCAAAGTGCAGTTTGAGTGCAAACATTTTAACACCTCAAAGGTTGAAAAATTGGTACAGAAAAAAGAAGAAATACAATAAATCCTGTATCACATTACATTTTATGTGCAAACTGCTTTTCGTCTATTGCTTTTTACTTATATAAACTTGTTTTCATTATTCAGTTGATACATAGTCTATCTGTGGATATTGTTTGGGTCTTTATGATTAGAACAGAATGCATTAGTTTTGTCCATTAAAAATTATAAAAAAATATTTTTCATTGGGGGAAAAACAACCTACCAATAAGAAAGAAATAAACAAAAAAATGGCCAGAATTAGGATTGTAAGGCAGGTTATAAAGAAAAATGTTGAGTTCATTACATACTACAAAACGTAATGCTTAGTGTGACAAATACTAACAAATGTCTTACAGTTTAATTTTTTTCTGATTTACAAGTAATACGTATTTGTAGAAATTCCAACACTACACTACATTTAACACCCACCTTTGGGTCTCTCTCCTAAAGATGGTTTCTGTTATCAGTTTAATGCCCCTTGGAGTAAGTGGCCACTGCCCCTGGTGCTTCCCTTTAAGGACCTATGTACTGGCTACTCTTGTCTACAGGTTGTCCTTAGTGATCTGTTGTCACCAATACCAGTCTCAGAGGGGTGTAATGGAACAACAGGGAGGGCCAGCATGGATCATTTCAGTGCCGGTCAAGAAACTGTATCTAGAAATCTGAAATCTGATGATGGCCTCCAAAAATGGCAAAGGTTGCCACCTTGATTGTGTATGTTGCATATTCTTTTGAAGTTTAATTAATCTAATAAATGTACATCCAGCTAGAAGTAAGAGCAGTATTTTCATGTAGTATTTCATCTCGGCTGACCTAAGTCTAGATGGAGTATTTTACTATGTCTGTTTAGTGAATGTATGTGTGTCTGCTAGTGTCAGTTTCACTTTTTTTCTGGAGCTGTAGCCAGCCCTTTTCTGGATGCTAGATTGTTCATCTGCCTTCTTATTCACACAGATGAGGGGTTGGGGATAGGAATTAGATGTTGGCGTCAGTGTATTTCACCAAACAGTTATTACCTGACCTTACCAAATACTTAGTGTATATTTTTGAGTAAGACTTTGTTCCTTTCTTCCAGCATCTCATAGTCTAGAGTGGGCTTTTTTGGCTTTGGCTCTGTTGATCTTTTTGGTAAGTTAGTTGTTGTGAACGGCTGTCATGTGTATCATAGATCGCAGCATCCCTGACCAAACAGGTGAAGCCAAAAGGTATAAACTTCTAGTTATAAGGTAAATAAGCACTGTGGATGTAATGGGCAGCATCATGACTATAGCTGAGACTGCTGTATATTGTGGGAAAGTTCCTAAGGGAGTAAATCCTATGAGTTCTCATCACAGGAATAATTTTTTTCCCTTCTTAAATTTCTTTTTGTTGTATCTGTATGAGAAGGTGGATGTTAGCTAGACATACTGTGATATTCATTCACAGTATATGTAAGTCAGGCCATCATGCACGATGCTGTAAACTTACACAGTGAGGTATGCCAGTTACTTCTCAACAAAACTAGAAAGAAAGTAAGCAATGCCAGATATATCCTCGGAGGTAAAATCACCCCCATATGAGAACCCCCTGGTCCATAGAGGACATACACATGATGAGAAAATTTTTGCCATTTTCAGAAAGATAATATCTTTGTTGAAAGAAGTGGCAGTCTTGACAGAATGGAAATTCTTAATTGCTTTTAAAAAAGCATCCCTAGAGTTTGTTTTTTTTTTTTTTTTTTTTTTGCTGATTATTTGAATTTCTTATTTGTGAATAACACAATAACATTTGGCAACCTATATATATATTTGCTACTGTACAATTATTAATTTTATGATCCAATTTAGTATTTTAACATTACCTGTTCTTAAAGACAGAGAAGGATATGGCAACCCACTCCAGTATTCTTGCCTAGGGAATCCATGGACAGAGGAGCCTGGTGGGCTGCTGTCTGTAGGGTTGCACAAAGTTGGACACAACTGGAGTGACTTAGCATGCATGCACTGGAGAAGGAAATGGCAACCCACTCCAGTATTCTTGCCTGGAGAATCCCAGGGACAGAGGAGCCTGGTGGGCTACCGTCTGTGGGGTCACACGGAGTCGGACATGACTGAAGAGACTTAGCAGCAGCAGCAGCAGTTCTTATAGAAATTGAGCAACCTTGATTACTTCCCCCCCAAACTTTAAACTTTTTATTTTGAACTGGGTTATAGCCAGTTAACAATGTTGTGATTGTTATTGCTGTTCAGTCTCCAAGTCATGTCCAGCTCTTTGTGACCCCATGGTCTGCAGCATGCCTGGCTTCTCTGTCCTTCACTGTCTCCCGGAGTTTGCTCAAACTCATGTCCATTGAGTCTTATCCTCTGTCACCATCTTATCCTCTGTCACCCCTTAATTTCTTGTCACCCTCCTCTTCTCCTGCTTGCAATCTTTCCCAGCATCAAGGTATTTTCCAGTGAGTTGGCTCTTTGGAAATGAGTCATCCAGCCCAGCATTTCACATGATATACTCTGCATAGAAGTTAAATAAGCAGAGTAACAGTATATAACCTTGATGTACCCCTTTCCCAATTTTGAATAAGTTTGTTATTCCATGTCTGGTTCTAACTGTTGCTTCTTAATACAGGTTTCTCAGGAGACCAGTAAGGTGGTCTGGTATTCCCGTTTCTTTAAGAATTTTCCACATTTTCTTGTGATCTGCACAGTCAAAGGCTTTAGTATAGTCAATGAAACAGAAATAGATGTTTTTCTGGAATCCTCTTGCTTTTTCTATGATCCAACTAATGTTGGTAATTTAATCTCTGGTTCCTCTGCATTTTCTAAATTTAGGTTGTACATCTGGTGTTTCTCAGTTTGTGTACTGTTGAAGCCTAGCTTGAAGGATGTTGAGCATTACCTTGCTAGCATGTGACATGAGAGCAAATTGTACAGTAGTTTGAACACTCTTTGCCATTGCCTTTCTTTGGGATTGGAATGAAAACTGACCTTTTCCAGTCCTGTGGCCACTGCTGAATTTTCCAAATTTGCTGGCATATTGAGTGCAGCATTTTATTTTATTTATTTATTTTTTAATTGCATTTTATTTTAAACCAAGTTAAACTTTAATTTTTTTAGGATCATATTTTTGATTACCTATTATTGATCATTATGTTACTTTCTTTCTTTCTTTTTTTTTTTTATTAACTGGAGGCTAATTACTTCACAACATTTCAGTGGGTTTTGTCGTACATTAACATGAATCAGCCATGGAGTTACATGTATTCCCCATCCCGATCCCCCCTCCCACCTCCCTCTCCACCCGATTCCTCTGGGTCTTCCCAGTGCACCAGGCCCGAGCACTTGTCTCATGCATCCCACCTGGGCTGGTGATCTGTTTCACCATAGATAGTATACATGCTGTTCTTTTGAAATATCCCACCCTCACATTCTCCCACAGAGTTCAAAAATCTGTTCTGTATTTCTGTGTCTCTTTTTCTGTTTTGCATATAGGGTTATCGTTACCATCTTTCTAAATTCCATATATATGTGTTAGTATGCTGTAATGTTCTTTATCTTTCTGGCTTACTTCACTCTGTATAATGGGCTCCAGTTTCATCCATCTCATTAAAACTGATTCAAATGAATTCTTTTTAACGGCTGAGTAATATTCCATGGTGTATATGTACCACAGCTTCCTTATCCATTGAGTGCAGCATTTTAACAGCATCATCTTTTACACTTTGAAATAGCTCAGCTGGAATTCCATCATCTCCACTAGCTTTGTTTGTAGTAATGTTTCCTAAGGCCCACTTGACTTCACACTTCAGGATGTCTGGCTCTAGGTGAGCGACCATACCATCGTGGTTATCTGGGTCATTTCACGTGAACAGTGAAGGGACTCAGCCATAAACACACATGTATCCATTCTCTCCCAAATCTCCCTTCCATCCAGGCTAGCACATAACATTGAGCAGAGTCCCATGTGCTATGTATTAGGTCCTTGTTGGTCATCCATTTTAAATATAACAGTGAGAACAACCTTGATTACTAATCAAGTATCATAGAGATTAAAATTTTGTGATATGTGTATGTGCACACATATGGTAGGTACTGAATAAATATTCATGAACTGAATAAAAAGGCAGCAAAATTTTACTTACTCTCTGTGCTCTGACATAAAATTGTTGTGGCTGAAGGATCTGATCAGACAATATGAAATGACTTGTCCTTTATTTTTTTTTTTTTAAAGAAAAATTCTTTAAAAGTCATGGTGCTAAATTCATACACATCTTTTCCACATGCTGCTTTAAACAAGGCACTGGTTACCTTATCTGCATCAGTGGGTACATATGATTAGGCCACAGAGCCTAGCAGTAATTGGAGAGTCTCTGAATACCCATGGAGCACTTTTCCTGTTGTCTGAGAGTTCTGATCTTGGAACCTCTGGTCAGCTGGGGATTGAAACCTAGGGTGACCTGACTGAAGCAGTGGCAAGGGAACGCTGAGCCTCTCTCCAGTGCCCACTAGGTGGTGCTGCTGTTCCAGTTTCTTATCCAGTTGCCGTTAAATCACCTTGTTGAGAAAGCGACTAATCAGAGCCTGGCCCAGTTTTAGAGGGGGGTGTGTAGGTGTGTCTGTGTATGTGTCTTTGTGTGTGTGTGGGAGAGACAGATAGACAAACAGACAGAGATGTGATGCATGCTGGGGTGCTCTCACCCAAGGAGGGCTCTTGCTGACAGCAGGGCAGAAAAACTGCTGCCTGCTGTGCATTCAAAGTGCTGAATTCCAGAGGGCGGTTTTTAGTTTTCAGGTTTTCATTTAGCCATATAAAAAGAGCTGCTCTTCCCTTGGGGCAAGTTAGTGTTTTTCTGTATCAGTAATAAGCAACACTAGTAAGGGCTAGTAACTCTAAGAGGCTTAAAGAACAGTTTATGGCAAACGAGTTTAAAATGTCTTGTGAAGTATGAAAGCTCTATATAAAAAATGCTTATTGTTAGTAGTAGTCTTTTTAGAATATGGAATATTGGAGTTTATGCAGAGATATTTGAATATTTTGGTAATATTGTTGTTAGCCTTTTATTTATTCATAGATTCAACTTGTGGTTTTTGAAATACTCCTCTGTACAATTATTTGTGTAGGAAGATTCTTGTAGAGGATGTAAGAAAGGATTTGTTTGCTAGAGCAGATTTTTCCTTTTATAATCACTGTTAAAAAAAGGAGACAACGAATGGAAAACAACTCTTTCAGTGCTCTTCAGTGGATTATGTTGATCCTAAAATAGTGCATGTTTTGTGAAGAACCTTTATCTCATCCAGCCACCTTGTTTGCTAATATCACAGGTGTGGCCTCTTTCAAGTCGCATAATTAAATGGATGGCACTGGAGTTATTTTCAAGATGTTGTATTTTATTTATGTGGCTGTTAATTTAAATGCTTTAATAAAATTCATTGTTATTTTTAACCAAAATACCACAAAAATATATTTGGCTACAGTGGTATTTATCCAATTAGTTTGTCTCCCCGCCCCCCCCTTTTCTTTCTTGAACAATATTTAACTTCTGTGTAGAATAATTGTCTCAGGGGCTAATAAAGTAATCGCTGCACCATCTTAAAAATGCTACAGGTGGCTTTCTGGAAGCACCAGGTTATCAAGCAGAATCATCACTTTAACAGGAAAGAAGTGGCGGAATGTTACCTGAAGAGTCTGTGTATCCAAGCCGTGTTCAAAAGGGAGAGCCGTTTTCTCTGTCACCTTAAGCATTCTTCTCATTATTAACACAGGTTCTAGATTACTGAGCATTTTCTTTTTTATTTATTTATTTATCATTTATTTTTATTAGTTGGAGGCTAATTACTTTACAATATTGTAGTGGTTTTTGCCATACATTGACATGAATCAGCCATGGATTTACATCTACTCATTTAGAACGAATTCCTTTGGTTCAGAACGACTTTCAGGTTGGGAAAAATTATCCTTGTGATGAGTCCTGTCGTTCCCAACCCCCTTGCCCATGTCCTCTGGTACCTTCTCTGCTTCTCCAGAGGATGTCAGAGCTTTGTCACCTGGTAGGGAAAAGAATGGAGCGGATGCCAGGGATGTCTCCTACTCCCCACTTAAATGTGTGCTCAGGGTAGCCACTCTTGGGGTTGGTTTGAAGTCACGAATGATTGGTATGCCTGAAGACAAGAAAGAAAAATTTCTGCCACACTGTATAGATTTTAGAATTTACTCAGTCATTTCCTTTTCTTATTTCCTTCTGTCTTGTTTTCTCTACTAATATGATTGGTTGGCCACAGTCATAATTGAATTTCTGGTCATATGTGCAAAGATGACAACAAAAAAGGAAGTAGAGAGATATAAAACACAAGTGAAGTTAGAATGCCTTTTTTAAAAAATTTTTCATAATAGAAAACATAGGGTAAAAATTATCAGGAACAATTAAGAACAGAAAATTAGAGAGGGCAATGCTTTTGTAGTATGATCACACAGAAGACAGCAGCATGGTCAGAAAACAGATCACCAATCTTAAATTTGATTATAATATTTAAGGGAAGAACATTTAATTAAAAAAAGGAGTAAATCAGCACAAAATTATGGTATTTGTTACATATTTAACTGTGAATGTCTATTACACACGTCAGTCACTTCTTAAAGATTGGATTAATTAAATATTCATAGAATTTATATAAATAGAACAACAAGGCAAGTTTATAGATTATAAGAAATCTTGGAAAATTGCAGCAGACCCCAAATGTAAAAATTAGTTTTAAAGTGGTTTTCCCTTTTGGAGAGAAGGTTCTTGAATAGAAGTCTTATGACATTATTGAAATATTCAGTTGCATGTATCAAAGAAAATCTCGTGCTGTCATTGCATAGAGAACTTGGTGGTATTTGTTGACCATGCACCTTCCTCACAGTGGCATAGTGACTACCTCTTGTTTCTACGTCTGCAGACATTCCTATGGGTTTTGAAATTTTATTTCTGCAGCCAAATAGAGGGAGAAATGATTTTTGAAATAGCTGAAGTTGCCCCCAGGCATTCGATGACCTCCGACTTGTATTTGACAAGTGAACCAAGCACAGGCACAAGTGTTCTCCGAGTGAAGAACATTATTTTGAAAAGGAATTTATACTGCAGTGATGACGGAGCTCCAAGCCTTTCAGTATCTGGCTGAGACCAACTATTCTGCTTAGAAGCCTCTATACACTTTAAAATTTGTACCTGAAGGCAAATAATAGTGAACTTGAAAGCCAAAGATTATAGTTTTGAAAGGTACATCAATTCTGAAAATAGAGTAGTTTCACTGTGGTATTCCATCTGAAGAGTTGAATCAGGGATGTAAAAAAAAAAAAAAAGTACATTCAGCTTTCCTGTTTCCTAAAAGAAGACACTTATTCTCTTGCTAACTGGCTTATGTTATCAGATGCGTCGAATACTAAAAATAGAATTACTGATGGGGTCTGCCTCTCGCGCTGTAAGATCACTCTGAGTCCTATTTAGTGAATATTGCAGCAGTGTGAGAAAGCAGCTTCACTTTCTTTCTAGAGGAAATCATAGTTGTATTCGACAGAGCCTCTGTTAGTGCAGTTCCGGGAATGCAAAGACATATTGATTATCTTTCATCACTTTAAAAGAAAAAAATGTGTTGTAAAGGCAATCAGTAAAAGTCATTATGTTTCACATAAACTCATGTACTGATTTATTCACATCTTCTGTTATTTTTAAAGATGAAGAGAAATTCTAAGAAGATAATAAACATTGACAATGATGAGCAAGTTTATTGTTTAAAAAGCAGTTGAGGAAAAATTTGGTTGTAATAGGGAATTACTGAAAGGGGAATAAGCGATACTGCAAATGACAATTGTGGTGTGGTTTGTAGGGTCCTGTTATTTAATATGCTCAGTATAAAATTTATTGCCTCATTAAGAACATTCTTTAGGATTTCAACATATGCATGTCTCCAACTTTGTAAGATTTTTAAATAAGTGTAGTGTAAAAAAAAAAAGTACATTAGTAGCTGTATAGTACTTAACTGTCAGAATGATTTGCTACAGGGACTAGATCCTATTGCAAGCTGTCAAATTTGTATATTGCTGTAATACCAAACCATCAAATCTTTCGAGTAAAATGGAAAATGTCAGATGGGCATGACTACAAATAATATACTTTCTGAAGGCTTTAGATGTCTATAGGAGAAAATGTGTAAATGCATGAAATGTTACCTTGTTACTATGGATTTTTCTTTATCTGTTGAAAGACAACTGTGAGGCAAAAGGAAATTGATTGGAGCCTTTAAATTTTTCAGTTTTGACTCATTTTTTTTTCCTGAGGACTAATTTTAAAAACATTATTAAATAGATAGGCAGAACTTCACATAATCCATGATTAAAGAGTATTGTGAGGGAGTCATCTTACTTTTTGACTTACACTGCTGAGTGCTCCATTTTTGCCCTGATCTTGTCTATGTGAGTAGTGATTACTGATGGATCTTTTAATTGAGTGAGTGATTTGGGGTCAGGGTTCCAGAGATGGAGTCACCCCTTTCACTCCAACATCAACTGGGTCAATACCTACAAATGCTTGCCAAACCGAGATAGCCGCTGGATGGCTTTAAACAACCCATAGGATTTTGCTTGTCCTACAGTGATTAACAGAGGTTATAGTTTTTGAAAGGTACAGTCATTATTGTAAAGCAATGGATCCATTATTATTTATTTTTCACTGTTTTAGTATAAATTATTTATTCCTTGGGAAGGGGCTCCTAAAAAATGCTTCTTATGTAAAGTGACAGTCTTTTCACACTTGTCATTAATTTAATGTAAGTCAGTGTGGTCTATTTTAGGCATTTTCCCACAATTTAGAAATGTCATTTTCTAAGAGAGCTCATAAATACGGGTACCAACCCAGTTTGCATTTATTGATTTAAATATCAACGGTTCTTTGCTTTTATCTGTATTGCCATTTGGATCATGCACTTCTCAGCCTCTGTTACATTGAGATTGAGCATGTAGGCTCTGGGCTGAGATTGTTTTGAGTTCCATGTCCACCACCTAAGGAACCTTGGCCATACAGTTTAACCTCTCGGAATCTTGTCTGTAAACTGGGGTGGTTGTGAAGATGACATGAGATAGTGAAGGACCTGGCATGTTGCTACCCTCAAAAGTTAGTCACTGCTTATGGTAGCTGATGCAACCCCTTGCTGCCTAAATCTCTGTGAACTGCCTTTTAGCCAATCAGAATCAAAGCAGATAAATATTTATAAGGAGGAAGTGGGTTCCTGCTGCGCGCTCATTTGTTTATTCATCTGTCCAGTATGTATCTCTTTAGGACTTGCTTTGGGGTTAGGTGATAAATGTACATCATTTCTGCTTGTATAGATATTACAGGATAACGGGAAGTTACTGAAAATTCAACAAGTGATTACAAAGCAGCATGAAAAATTCTTTTGTAGTAAAAGCCCAGGATGTGGTGAAAAACCTTACTGAATTTGGGGCACAAGGGTTGGCGGTCAAGAGGTGTGGAAAAACCTGCTGGAAGAAGCAGTGCTTCATAATGCCTCATTTGAGCCCTGGAGGATGAGAAGAGGTGTATTGAAGAAGAGGTCAGGAGAAGGAACAGGATATTCGGTACCCTGGAAGTGGGAGGGAATTGTAAGGTCTAGGAAATGACATTTCAGGAGAGCCAGATCATGAGGTGTGAAGAGGGAAAGATGAGTCTTGAGAAGGGGAAGCCTCAGATGATGTAGCACTGTGCTGTCCAGTGTAGTAGCCTCTGGCCATTGGCAGCTATTGGACACTTAGAACATGGTTAGTGTTACAGAAGAACTGAACTTTAGATTGTATTTAATTTAAAAGTTAAAAAACGAAAGCAGCATAAGCACATAAACTACAACTGTAGTTTTGGTAGGTCCACATTTTACATTTCAAACACCCTTGAAAATTTAGTATCCAAATTGAGATGTGTGTAAATACACAGCAGACTTCAAAAACTTAGTATGAAAAAAAAAGAAAGTGAAATATCTCATTAATAATTATTTTTATGTTGGTTATATGTTAAAATAATAATAGTTTGGATTTTTAAAAATCCATTTGTTAGTTTGTGTTAGTAAAATTAATTTCATTTGCCTTTTTATTGTAATTACATATACTTAACATAACATGTGGCCCCTGGTAGCTCAGACGGTAAAGAGTTTGCCTGTAATGCAGGAGACCCAGGTTTAATCTCTGGGTCAGGAAGATACCCTAAAAAAGGAAATGGCAACCCACTGCAGTATTCTTGCCTAGAAAATTCCATGGATGGAGGAGCCAGACAGGCTACATACCATGGGTCACAAAGAGTTGGACACAACTGGGTGACTTCACTTTCACTTTTCAACATAATATGTAGAACTTCCCTGTTGGCTCAGATGGTAAAGAATCTGCCTGCCATGCAGGAAACCCTGGTTTGATCCCTGGGTCAGGAAGATCCCCTGGAGAAGGGAATGGCAACCCACTCAAGTATTCTTGCCTGGAGAATTCCATGGACAGAAAGCCTGGCAGGCTACAGTCCATGGGGTTGCAAAGAGTTGGACACAACTGAGCAACTAATACTTTCACTTTTTTCAACATAACACATATTATTTTAACTATTTTTAGGTGTATAGCTCTGTGGTATACATGGCATTAAGTATATTCATATTGTTGTACAACCACCATGTCCCTCTATCTCCAGAACATTTTCATCTTCCCAAGCAGAAGCTCAGTGCTCATTGAACGATAACCCCTCATTCTCCTCTTCCTCACCTGTTTTTTTTTTCTTTTTAATAAACTGTTCATTTATTTAGCATGTGTTATTTATCACCTACTGTAGTAAGCTGAATAATGTTCACCCAAAGATACTAAGTCTTAATCTCTGGAACATGTAAAATGTCACACCTTATTTGGAAAAGGGACTTTTACAGATGTGATTTAAGGATTTTGAGATGAGGTTATTTTGGGATTATCTGGGTGGGTCCAAAATGCCATCACACCTGTCCTTTAGTGGCCATCTGTCTGCAATGCAGGAGACCCAGTTCGATCCCTGGGTTGGGAAGATCCCCTGGAGAAGGAAATGGCAGCCCACTCCAGTATTCTATTTTTTACTTTAAATTGTTTAATAGTGATTGGAAAATTAAAAGCCAATGCAAAACGTCAAAATAAATACTGTGTATCAAAGGCATATTGAAATTAGGAAACTAGGCAAGTATGATACTTGAATTATCTGTAACAAAATCCAGCAAGTTAGAGCACTCCAACCATAAACATTAAAAGACATTAAGATATGTGAAGCCAAACTTTAAACTTGTAATTGCTGTAAAAACTGATTCAGAGACAAGAAAGTTCACTCTGGGAGCAGCCCACCCTAAACCTGCTGTGTCAAATCTGAGAATTTCATTTCTCTCTGTGAGAATGAAAGAACTTTATCACGCTGAAACCTCTTTAAGTGTGCATGAGGCTACTTCTTCCCAGTAAATCTTTTATTCAGCAAATCATCCATTCACTCCAGTATTCTTGCCTGGAAAATCCCATGGACCGCGGAGCCTGGTAGGCTACCATCCATGGGGTCGCAAAGAGTTGGACATGACTGAGCAACTTCACTCACTTCACAAAGGGAAATTACACATAGAACTAAGTCATGTGATAGAAGCAGAGTCTCACCTGTATTTTTGATGTGGCTCCTAAAACATTAAATAGTGTATATCTGGCTCACATTTTATTCCTACTAGATTTTGTACATTTTCCTGAACACATTGAAGAACCTTTGATGCTGATTAAGAAGTGAATAATAGACTACCTTTGTGTTTCACATGGGTATTCTGCTTCTGGTAGGGAGAAAATGTTCGAGAGAGCAGGACTGAGGCCAGAGAGACCAGTTTCAGTAATCATGTGAAAGATGATTTAAGTGTAAAGCTGAGATGGAGATGAATGAATTGATTGTAGGAGGGGTTGGCTTGGACTAGGTGTGGAGGAGGCTAGGGTTCTGGATAAGCAGCTGGGAGACTGGTCATCATGTGCGTACAGCTTGTTCTTAACCAGAAGGGCATGGGGTTGAGGAGGAGGTACGTTTGGGCATATTTGATTTGAGGTCCGTGTATTCCAACTAGGTGGAACACAGGAGAAACACGTGCTAGAATTCTACTTCTCGTGGGTATGTAAATATTTATCAGCTGCTCCTAGGTTGTCACATGAAGTTCAGTAACTATTACTGGTTAGTAATTCAGAAACAGTGTCAATAACCTCAGATATGCAGATGACACCACCCTTATGACAGAAAGCGAAGAAGAACTAAAGAGCCTTTTGATAAAAGTGAAAGAGGAGAGTGAAAAAGCGAGCTTAAAACTCAACATTCAAAACACTAAGATCATGGCATCCAGTCTGATCACTTCATGGCAAATAGATGGGAAAACAATGGAAAAAGTGACAGACTTTATTTTCTTGGGTTCCAAAATCACTGCAGATGGTGACTGCAGCCATGAAATTAAAAGACGCTTGCTCCTTGCAAAAGAAAGGTATGACAAACCTAGACAGCATATTAAAAAGCAGAGACATTACTTTGCCAACAAAGGTCCATATAGTCAAGGCTATGGTATTTCCAGTAGTCATGTATGGGTGTAAGAGTTGGACCACAAAGAAAGCTGAGTGCCGAAGAATTGATATTTTTGAGCTGTGGTGTTGGAGAAGACTCTTAGGAGTTCCTTGGACTGCAAGGAGATCAAACCAGTCAATCCTAAAGGAAATGAGTCCTGAATATTCATTGGAAGGACTGATGTTGAAGCTGAAGCTCCAATACTTTGGCTAACTGATGCGAAGAAATGACTCATTGGAAAAGACCCTCATGCTGGGAAAGGTTGAAGGTGGGAGGAGAAGGGGACTACAGAGGATGAGATGGGTGGATGGTATTACCAACTCAGTGGGCATGAGTTTGAGCAGACTCTGGGAGTGGTGATGGACAGGGAAGCCTAGCGTGCTACAGTCCATGGGGTTGCAAAGAGTCGAACATGACTGAGCAACTGAACTGAACTGGCTGAGCAGCTGTGCTTTGTATGGATGTGAATTCGGTTCATGATAATATTGTATCTGCCTCTCTATACACCAAGTCCCCTACATACAAACAAGTTCTGTTCTGAGCACACGTTTGTAAATCCAGTATGTTTGTAAGTCTAATAAAGTTACCCTAGGTACCCAACTAACACAATCTGCTGGATAGTACTTTACTATAATAGGTTTATAATACTTTTCACACAAATAATATGTACATTTTATGTACATAAACAAAAAATGAAAAGATTTTTAATCATACAGTACCTGGAGAAGTACAGTAGTACAGTACAGCAGCTGGCTGACAGCATGCATGTTTACATCTTTGAAAGTTTGAAACTTGATGGTTCATATGTAGAGGACTTAACTGTACTCTTTCTGAAGTGTAATAATCAGGTAAGACAGTGTCAGCCTTGCGAGTTTCATTTATGTCTTCTCTCAGAGTGAAAGAAATGAAGAACATTGAAAATGGAAGAAAAACCTATAGAGATGAAAAAGTTTGATTTGCAAAAAGATGAGCATTCTCATGAAAGATAAATGTTCTCATGAAAGATAAATGTGTCCGGCAACCAGTAAAGACATAGTGTGTATGGGGATTGCCAGGATGAGTGCCTTCATGTGAAAGGGGATTTGCAGTAACAGTCACAAGGGTTTGCACAGGCTCACGAGAAGGTATTCATTTCAGAATGGCTTTGAGTTTAATTTCAGTTTAATTGTAGTTTAAAAACATCTTTTCAGTAATAGTTTTTTAGGATCAAATTTTAAATCATAGTTGTTTTTTTTTTTCTGTTCAGGATATAAAATACACTCCACCTTTCTTTAGGAGCAAAATATTTTACTTTAAATAAATGGAAAAAACAGATAGCTTAATTATAGGAATCATGCTTCAGTTTAATTAAAACTTGCAAGATTTTTTTTCTTACAGCCATCTGTTCATAATTGGTTTTTTTAAAATTTGTCAGTTTTAAACACTTACGTTCTTTGGACAAAGCAAAAAAATATTGTGAAATCTTTTCACTAAATGGCAGATATTTCTCAGTAAAAGAATCATGACATCCTGGCAAAGGTATAATTTTAGTAGACTAATGAGCTTTCTGACCATAGCCGACTGAGCCTCGTCTGATTTTTACAATGATAAATTGACTGTGTCAAAATTCGCAATCTAGTCTGGTGAAATATTTTACTATGAAAGTTTAATTCTCATTTTTTATTTATGAAAGCAGTGATAGTGTCACAGTAGCTTATAATATGCTGGCCGTTTGGTATGATTTATTTCAATGAGTGTCACTTGTTGATGTGTTTAATGATTGTTGACCCATATTTAATTCTAAAAACTCTAAGTGGTGAGAAATGTAATAAGTCAGCCACTGTAGTTAAAAAAATCACCATCCACAGATCTATTCAGTTGCCTTTCCCTAGCTTCAGTGATGTCACGGCTTTATATCTGACAGCTGTTGATTTGGGGCACTGAATACTTAACAGCTTTCTTTACAGTTGTGGGAATCTATTTAGAATACTTTCTACCACAAACATATACTTGAAATGTAATAAAATCATCTTTCATTACTTAATTTGGGCATTCCACCTTATTGTCATTTTAAAGGTTTTGAGGAAAATTGTGGAATAACTGGCAGTTCTTTCATTTATCAGTCTTTTGATAAAAAACACTTATTGAGGTGATCATAGTGTCTGGTGCTTGGTGACAGGTGGCATGAGATGGACAGTCATCTGTCTCGTGAGGTTTGCATTCCGGAAGGATTTAGATATATTGGTAGATCTCCCGAGGATGTCATTTTTTTTTTTTGGTGGTTTCAGAAGGCAGATGGAAAGGGCTAGGTTAACACATTCTTCTAAGGTATTTCTTTATAGAGAGGTGTAGTTAAGTATTCCTGTCTCATAATGTCAGGATACTTATCTAATGTAGATAATTTCTAACAAATAAGTAAAAACATCAAAAGATTTTTTTTTAGATATTATGATATTAGTTTGAGATCATTTTAGAAACAGTAAGTATCTTAAACAATAAATTTTAAATGGTGGTATATTGTTAACGTAAAGCTTCAAATTATTCATAGCTTACAACAAAATGAAATATCTTATGAATTATGAAACAGTCGTAGTAGTGAAACATTCTTAACAGTATGTACTGTTCAAAAGACCACAATGCCTTGTATTTTTTAAAAGGAAAATTGAAGTGTTAAGTTGTTGTTACTTTGTTTATGGTACATAGTAAAAGGCATAAACACTACTGCTGCAGAAATTCGCTTTAAAATTTCTCTAGGAAGAGGCCTTCCAGAGAAAATTATCCTTTGCTATTTTCTTATGTCTATCAAAGCAATTTATAAGTATCTTTCAAATAATAATGTAACATTGCATAACATTTTAGTTGTCAGGTCAGCTTAGAACTGAGGGGGTGGAGAGGTCAGTGGCCCAAATGTTTTTAGAAACAACAATCAAATTTAAATACTTCTAATTCTCAGGTACCATTTCTCTAAGAATCCCTTTTTATAATTAGAAAATGAAGAAGCCAGTGACATAAAAATCAGTCCTTTTCCCTGCAGACCCAGAAGCTAACATATGTGCATTTCCGGGCTTCTCATTTTGACAGGGGCAATCACCATTTAATTTCAGAATTCCGTTTATCTTAGTGATAGCCCTAGAACCACTGAGTCTCCCTTTCCCGCCTGTGACAGGGTTCCTATCTCGGTGTTCTTTGCCACACACTGCTTTGGGGAGCCCTGCCCTGTAGCTGTGGCACCTACCACCACCACACTGTCCATTCTGCGTAGATAAGACATGACAGCCTTTTAACCTGAGCTTGCTGTGCATGCAGAGGGTGACAGCCCGCCTGCAGCAGGGAAAGCAAACAAGCACGTGTGATGCGTTCATCTTAATCACATTCTATTTCTCTCAGAGACGTTCCAAGAAAATGACAGGCCAAGCTCAGAGTTCAGGTTATCAGCCTGAGACATGTGAAGCACAGGGCATCTCCACAACAGATAAGGCTAAACTGTACTGCTGAACTTTGACTTGTTGATTTAATGTTAGAATTTTAATATATACATCCTATAAGGTTATTTTAGTTATAAAAGCAATGTCTGTCATCAAAAACATATTTTTTCTAACTGAAGTATATAAAATGCAAAATGAAATCAACTCTAGCCTCGTGCCAGTCCACAGCAGTAATCACATTTAACTTAAGGCAGTAATGATTCCTGACTCTTTTCTATGGAGGAAATAGCTTAGAAGGATATGGTGCTTCACCTTACTGTGTTATACTTGAGAGTGTTTCAGTAGTATACTATATACGTGTGGAATATAAATCTGCTTTATAAAAATATCAACCCTCTCTTAAGGGTAGTCACGGTTTTCCTTTCTTTCCTCTGGTTCTTCTTATGAACCTACCAGCATTCATGATGCTTCACACTCTTGGCACCTGTCATTTACTCAGAAATTTTTCAGGCTGTGTTTTTAAGGTTTTTTTGTTTGTTTGTTTTTTAATAGAACTTAACCACCTCAATTTCCTAAAGGTGGTCCCGAGCGGTCCTCAGTTGTGCCATTCAGATGTAAAAGCATCTGAATGCAATAATAAACCATATAAATATTGGGCCCAACAGCATGGGTTCCTGTCTCAGCTCTGCCACATAGCAGTTACTTGAGAACATGTCATCCTCCTTGGAAGCCTGTCCTTGATTCCATGACAGCTGTCCTTGGTTTTCCTTCTCTCTCTTTGGCCTTTAGGTCTCAGGTTTCTTTGCACGTTCCCCTTCCTCTGTCCATCTCGTGAATGTTCTTGTTCCCCTAGTTTCTGTCTGAAGCTTTTTTCTCACTCTTCACATTCTCAGTAACAACTTGTAAAATTGAAATCACAGTAATAGTACTTTATTTCATTGTTGTGAGTATCAAGATAAGGCATCTAGCATACTTTGCCCAGTGCCTGGCCATAGTAAGTGTTCAATAAATGCTCCTTCTTATTATTGTTATTATAAGTGTATTACCTTAGTAATACCATTACAGTAACAGTGAAATAAGAATAAAACAATAATGTATATATACTCAGTAAATTGATAAATAAATTATATTGTTTATTTTTAAGTTTTGTCACTTGGAACATTTTATCATACATAAAATATTACAGGTGATTGTCAGTGAAGTTCACAAATGTTTAATTGAAAAAAAAACTTCTTTAATTTTAAATAATTACAGATTCACTGTAAGTTGTAAAGATAATATAGAGATTCTTGTGTGTCCTTCATCCAGCTTCCCTTATTGGTTGCATGATATACAACTATAAAACCATATTAAAGTGAGAAATTGACATTGGTATAATATATGCACTTAGTTCTATGTTGGAGTAGGAAATGAAAACCCACTCCAGTGTTCTTGCATAGAGAATCCCGTGGACAGAGGAGCCTGGTGGGCTGGTATCCGTGGGGTCGCACAGAGTCGGACATGACTGAAGCGCCTTAGCAAGCAAGCAAGCAAGTTCTATGTAACTTTATCACATTTATAGCTGTCATTTTATTAGAAGGAAGTGTAGTTCTGCAGAAGTGGTTAAAGGGAGGTAAAACAAAAATAATAGCAATGCATTGTGGTTTATAACATTGTGAAAGTACAAAGAACTCTTGACCCTTGACATAAAACAACTCTATTAAAATTGTGTAAAAATTTATGGGAGGGAGGGTCAAGAAGGAAAGGATGTATGTATACCTATGGCTGATTCATGTTGATGTTTGGCAGAAACCAACAAAATTCTGTGAAGTAGTTATCCTTCAATTAAAAAATAAATAAATTTTTTAAAAGATATGAAAGAAAAATTGTGCAAAGATTTGGTCTTACTCTTCACCAGAGGACAAAATGCTTGATGACATTATCCATTAGGCAAAGCAAATAAAACCACAATGTTATGCCACTACATATCTATGGAGTATTTAGAATCAATAAAACAATACCAATGCTGATGTATAGCAACTAGAACCCTTCTCCATTGCTGGTGGGAATGCAAAATGGTAGAGCCATGTTTGGAAACAGTCTTGTTATTTCTTGTTAAATGAAACATACAATTTACCATACCATCCAGCAAGCCCACACTGCTAGGAATTTATCTCAGGAGTGAAAATTTACGTTCACACAAAAACCTGTAAGTAATAGTTACAGTGGCTTTTTCATAATCATCAAAAATCTGGAAACAACTCAGTGCTTTTCAACTGGTGATTGAATTATCAAACCATGGTACATCCATACAGTATGATACTTCTCAGTAGGATCAATCAACATGGGTGACTTTTGAATGCATTATGTAGGTGAAAGAAGCCTGGCTCAAAAGGCTCCATACTATATAACTCCATTCATCTTGCACTCTGGTGGAAAATAAACCTTTGAGGTTTATTAAACCAGATTAGTGGCAGTGACAGTGCCTGGTGGAGCGGTTGACTGCAGAGGGCACAGGGAAATGGTTTGTGTTTGTGGAACTGTTGTATGTCGTGATTGTGGCAGAGGTTGCCTGACTGTGTTCTTTTGTTGAAATTTGTGGAAATGTACACATTAAAGGGTGACTTTTATTACATGTCCTCTGTGCATGAAACTTTCCAGGCAATACTGGAGTGGGTTGCCATATTCTAAGTATAAAACCATATTTTAAATGTTACTGGATTGATTAATGATAAATCCGTGGTAATGATAATTACCACAGGGTGAGGGGAAGTGTGGCAAAGAAAACTAGAGGAGAGGCAATGAAAGAATGTGGGCGATGTAGGAAGGGGTATGTTTGGGGAAGTGAGAGCTGGAGTCCAGGACGACCCATATCGCAGGCAACAGAAAGTGTCCATGCCTTCCCCTCTGAAGGCTTTTCGCATAGGTCTCCCTCGATTCAGATCTCAGATAGCTATTTGCATGGCTGAAATCTTACTCCCAGAATCATTCCCGAAAAGGTGTTAATTTTAGTTTCTGCTGCTTCATCATAATCATTATCTGATTGAGTTAAATGCGATATTTGTTATAGTACATTTTCACAATGGCTGGCACAGAACACATTTCCATAGTTAACTCATGAAGTGATGATGTCACATTGTATTTAATAGATGAGAAATCAGAGATTTAAGGTGGTTCTTGTTGTTTTAGTCTTTAAGTCAAGTCGTATCTGACTCTTTGTGACTGCATGGACTGCAGCCTGCCAGGCTCCTCTATCTGTGGGGTTTTCCAGGCAAGAATACTGGAGTAGGTTGCCATTTCCTTCTCCAGAGGATCTTCCCGACCCAGGGATCAAACCCGTATCTCCTCATTGGCAGGCAGATTCTTCACCACTGAGCTGCCAGTTAATAGTGAAAGAGCCGTGCTACCCTGGCCTCCAGACCCAATTCCCATGTTCTTTCCTACTGAGTTATATTCACCTTGGAGTCAGATAGCTTTCTGATCTTCTGAAAGGCTGAAAACAAAGTTTTGTGCAGAAGTTAATTGCTTCCAGGGTTTTCCATGAAAACCATCTTCTCAGTTCAGGTATATTATCTGATTTTTGTTTTGTTTTATTTTCCATTTCAGGGAACTTCAAATGTGTGCTGTGGTATAAAGTGATGTCTGGGTTATTTAAGTTCTTGAGAGAAATAGATTGCGAGGGAATGGGGGAAGTATTCTTAAATTAAGTTTAAAAATATCCTCGCACAGTGTCATTAGCCTTGCAGGGCCTGTCAACCTCCAGTTCACTCTTTCCTGGTGTCAGATGTGTTGGAAAGCTTTGACAAACAGTTGGTATGCCAGAGACATCTAAAAGCCTCCAAGAGGTGCGTAGAGACACGTAAATCTATCATCTAAATAAACTCCACTAGTGGCAGGTGTCTCAGAAATCTAACTCACAGTGATGTGGGCACATGGGTTTTGTTAACCAGAAACAGCATTTTAACACTGACAGCTTCTAAAGAAGACAGCTCTAGACAGGAATTCACTGTCTGTAGAACTGCAAACTAATCTTGCCTTCAAATGAAAAGATTGTAGTGTGGCTTACTTTATACAGCAGAGAAAGCTGTCATTGTTGGGTTTATTTCCTAACATCTGAATCTTTAATGCATAAGCAGTTTTTCTATCAGTCATTCTTGAAACTTGACCAGAATGAAGATTTTGGTTTTGAAAATTTTTGTACAATTAAAGCTTGACCATTTTATTTTTATGCTTGTGAGCAAGTCTTGGAAAAGTCTGCATTGTTGTTGTTGTTGTTTTAAGTTTATTGGTTTTTGAAAATGTTTTCATAAATTTCTTTTTTATCTGTTTTCTTTTTTTCATCGAAAGGCATTTTATTTTAAATATAGCAGTGTGTACATGTCAATCCCAAACTCCCAGTGAATTCCTCCTCCCCTACCTTACCCCCCAGTAACCATAAGTTTGTTCTCTAAGTCTGTGAATCAGTTTCTATTTCATAAATAAGTTCATTTGAATTATTTTTTTTAAGATTCCACATATAAATAATTATTTCCTTTTTATTATAGAACAGTTTTGGTTCTTTTGAAGTATGCCAGGTATGCAACATGAACATTTTACCTGTCCACTATTTGTAATTTTAATTATTTGAGAATAACTTTAAAAGCCCAGATCACTGTAGTTAGTTGTTTTGCTGAGCCTTCTGTGGCTGCTATCTAAGGCATTAGCAAGTGAGCCTACCTGTCTGTCTGTCATCGACATGTTGATGCAGCTTGTTGCCTCTGTTTGTTAGAACACATGTATATGAAAGGTATGTGCTCTGTGGCTGCTTATGAATTTGGGAGTTGACCGAGGCCTTAGGACATCTGACAGAATCATATACCATATATGGTGAATGGGTGATTTGCACCCTTGAGAATGATGTTCTTCTTCCATTTTTATATAAGAAGTAATGAAAAGAATGCCCTCTTTCTTGAGCGAAGAAAGGATATGAAACAATTTTTTTCTTCAAGTAGACCCTGGAGAAAGGCACCCCATCTGTGATGGGTGAGCATGATATAAAAAAGAAGAAGATTGTCAGCCAAACAATTTTGCATCCAGGTGCCTTGTCAGTGTCCTGCAAGCAGATCCCAGGGCTTAATTCCTTTTTGCATATAGTGAATTAGTTATCATTCTTTCCGTGTATGCTGAGTTTTTTAATAGTTTAAAAAAAGATTCAACTGACCTGTTAAGTTGGTTTGATCTTGCTTATCAGGAAGCTAGATGGTGGAGAAACAAAAGAGATAACCTTTCTCTTAGATATTTTATTTAGTCTTTTAGAAAGATTTTTATTTGGGGGATAAATTAAGTCTTGGGTGCAATGATTTGTCTTATTAGTATTAAAATAAGTCAACTCTCACCTGTTCCCCATTCATGGAAAGGTACAGTAGCAACACAGCCTGCGCGAGGGAACAGATGTTTATCGTGTGTATGCCCTGCACTGGGTGCTGTGTCCCTGCTATGATATGCATCACCCTTGTGGTCCTCAGCAGTTCTGTATGCATTCAGGATTTCAGTCCCCTCTTTGCCAGGCCCTTTGAGGGCACCCTACTCTAATGAAACAACAGTAAAAACAGCAACAATGAAAGCCCAAATTTCTTGCTTTCATAACATTTTATACTCAGCATTATTGCAGCCCATTTTTTACTGGAACTTCAGATGGCTTTAAAGAAATCGAGATATATGACTATTCATTTAAGATATACATAAGGGAAATTGTTAAACTGGGACTTAATCTGTATCACTCTAAAGCTCTTATATTTGCACTAAAATTCATTAATGTGTGGCATGTTAGACTTTTGAAATTTACATTGAATCTTTTAGGGTAGGCTAGAAATTTAGGCACAGAACTACACCAACAATAATAATGAAGTCTTCCTGTGAAAATGGCAGTTCAGTAGGAATTGGAAAGTTGCATAGGCCCCCGCCTCCCCCACCCTGCAAAATCTTGTTTAAGGTGCTGTACTCATCCTAGAAAGGAATAGTCAGTGTCATCTCTAGGATGGGGACACAATAGCCTGAGTTCCTGCTGGTGTCAATCCATGGATTTTTCCTAAGATAAAATGTCACCTGTCATTTTCCCCTGGAACTTTAGGACTTTGCAGTTATTTTAAGTTTTGTTTGTTTCCCTAATGTGTGGATAAAGCTACTTCTTTTGACCAGTGTACTTTCCCTGTCCTGAAATTTCTCTCCTTTTGCAGTTGAGTCTAGCATATATCCTACTACAGTTTCACAAATGTGACTCGAATAGAAATCTTCCCAAGGTGCATCAAGTTAATGGTTTGGGTATATCCCGGGGTCGCCTCCCGAATCTTGGAGGCATTTTAAAAGGACTCTCAAAAGCTGGGCGGTTAATCCTGCAGCACAGCACAGGCCGGAGGCTTGTTTCCTGGGGAATCAGCTTTGTATCTCCCAGCCTGACTCCTGCCTTCCTGCAGCATATCAAAGCAGCTGAACACATTTTGAGTTTTGGGGCAACTATCACTCATTCATCAAAGTTCCGTCTGAGTGATACATGTTTTTGAAAACAGATGTGGAAACTGAGCTGACAGATGTTGAGAATGGCCCTGGTGTTGAAGCCCATGTTGTTGCACATGTTGTGGGAAGACATGTCGTTAGCATTCAGAGTGGCACACCTACAATCTGTGCATTCATCACGCTGTTTGCATAGCTCTTGGATTAGTCTTTGTGGTTTGATTTGCGTTGCTTTGGAGGTAATTAAAAGCTGTCCTCAGCCCCACCCCCTGCACATGTGCTAAAATATAATAAACATGAAATACATAGCTTACTATGCATTTTAGTGGTTGGCAAGATATACTAATGTTCTTGTGTTGAATGTGCTTTTTCATTTTGGCTGCTCTGTGCCAGGCATTGCTGGGTGATACTCCAATAAGTCTTTGAAGTTGATATCATTTTTCCCATTTTATATTTGGTAAAACTGAGGCTAAGAGGAGTTTGATCATTTGAGCTTGTCCAGCTGCTAAACAGTAGAACTCCTTAATAGGAGGAGTTACCCTATTTAAAGTCCTAAGTCCTCCTCCTTAATAGGGTAACACCCACTCTGCTGCCTGTCCTGCCTCTGGAATGTGATGGGGAGCAAAATACTAAATGGAGAAACGAATGCTCTATGACTCAGAGAAACACCTTTAACCTGCTTCATGACTCCTGCATCTCTCATCAGTGTCCGGGACCCCAACTGTGTGAGAAGTCAGCTCATCAAGGCAACACAGTGCGTGGTCCACATTTTCAGCCAGACCAGTCACTTTAGGGAGAAGGCATCTGTATGCAGTGTTCATTTCTGTGTCTCGGTCACATTTCTTCCTGAGACAGGGCAGCACGTGGCCATGTTCTCACCTTGGGTTTCTCAGGTTCCAGGCAGATACTTGGGTTCAGAGATGTGTGAGGATCTCCAATACAGTTAAAGGGGAAGAAAATAAAGTTCTTCAACATGCATATTTAATCCATATTACTAATAATTTTGCCTAAACCATGCTTTGATGAGGAAGAGATTTAAGAGAAATTGTACATCCATGTTCCCAATTATTATTTTTTTAATGAACAGGGAAATGACTTGAATGCCATATTGTGGTTGCTGGTGGATAGTAGGATATTGGGTGATTAAAGAAAGTAATTTTTTACATACATTTGTGTAATTTGAAGCTTTCTAAATACAAGAAGCTTCATATTACTTGTAAAAATCAAAGGAAATAAAGTAAAGTATAAAATTAGTAAAACATTAAAAAAAGTAAAACATTATTTGAGCACCTTGGTCTTATGACTTTTTGTTTAGTGGCCCTTGGAGGAGGGATATGGGACCAGCTTAGAGCAGAAAGTATCCAGGGGTTTCTTCCCTTTGCCTCCGACAGAAAAACCCAGAGACATCTTTTCTTTTTTCTTTATAGTTTCAATTCTGGACATATTTTTTTCTTATTAATGTTCAGAATTCCATATTTATCTTCTTAATGGTTTAACATGAAGGTTCCCTTGTGATGTCTTTAGTAGTTGTTTTCAGGGAATCCTTGTTTTACTTGCTAACTAAGATTAAGATCTGTATTTATTTTTATTTGTCATTTGAAAATTATATAGCTTAAGTCTAGTATAATTGCCTTCACCTTTGTCTGAAGTTTCCATATCCAAAAAATAGATTTAAAATATACTGAAATTTCTTTCATTGCTTCCTGTTTTCTTAGTATCCTGAAATCAATGTCTTCTTTTTTTGTTTTTTTCAATGTCTTCTTAAAAAAAATTTTTTTTTTATTTGGCTGCGTTGGGTCTTAGCTGTGGCATGTGGGCTCCCTAGTTGAGGTGCATGGGCCCAGTACTTTTGGTGCCTGGGTTTAATTGCTCTGTGGCCTGTGGGATCCTAGTTCCTTGACCAGGGATTGAACCCGCGTCCTTTGCATTGGAAGGTGGATTCTTAACCCCTGGGCCACCAAAGGAGTCCCAGAAATCAATGCATTCTTGTCTGTCACATGTAGTTTCCATGTGGGTTCAGTGATTCACCGGGAAAACTCACTGGACTCAGCTTGTAGTTGTTCTCACAGCTGTGATTACAGTAGAAGCACACCAAGCAGACTCAGCAAAAGAAAAAGGCACAAGAGGTGGAGACTGGAGAAAATCAGCAGCAAGCTTCCGGAGTTCTTGTCCAGTGGAGTCACACAGGACTCCTTAATTCCCCCAAAACAAGTTGTGACAACGCATTTAAAATGTTGCCAGCCGGAGAGGCTAGTTAGAGAATCAGTGCCCAGAATTTTTACTCAGAACTGATCACATTGGGACCCTCTGCCTAGCATGTGCCAAAATTCCAGGCTCCCAAAGGGAAATGAGCGTTTGAGTTGTTACTGTGCAGTTTAGGCATTGTGAGCCTTTCTTTTCAGGAAACAGTGGGAACTCTTTCGAAATTCAAGTTTTCAGACTCCTGCCAGGGGTCAACCTTGTCAAAATTTTCAAAGGATAGCAGTCTCAGGCCTGCTTTGTTAGTTTTTTCTACACAACATGGAATAGAAACCTAGAAATACTCATTTACACCAAAGTAGAAAATAAATTTGCTGCGTAAAGAGTATGTGCATTAACTTATTTAAGAGTGACTTTTTGGACATCTCTCTAGCTCAGTTTACACCTCTGTAAAATGCACTAGTACTTTGCACTTTAAAATTCTGTGTTCCTGTATGTTTTCTGATGCTTTTTACATCTGCAGTTCTCAGACTGGGGTCCGTGTACCCTAGGGTAATGTGAAGACTGTCTCAGAGGAACAATGCATGGATAGTTCTGAGAGGATCAATGTTCAGATCCTCAGCTTTTGCATACGCTCTTTCCTCATCTTGGTGTGGAGGAGAAGAAGCTTGGGAGGAGCTGCTGGCTCTCTTTCCTCCCACCCCCGCTCCTTTTGCTTTATAGAATAAATGAATTGCTCTCAGGGGGGTAAACAGGGACAGATTCTGAGGCCAAGTGTTCAGAGAGCAAAGCAAAGGTAGATTAGGTAATAAATACTGAAGAGAACAGCACATTATTTTGCTTGGGCCATAAATATATTGCAAAGGTTGTGACCTTATCTACTAGCTACTCACTGAAATCCATAGTCTTCACTTCCTTGGGCCCCATCTAGTCCACATCACCCAGCTGCCCGTGCAGGGAGGAGCTCAGCCAAAGGTATGGGAAGAAAGTGATGAGTGACTCCCATGCTTGACTTCTGAATACTCCCGTGTGTCCTCTTCCTCATTTTTTTTTCTAGAAAAGAGTTGACCGAGAGAGAGACCCCAGAACCCAAATGTTGAGATGGCAAGCACTTTTGTCCCTGAATGACTGTGAAGATTGTTACCTCATTGAACTGTTTTCCAGCCCAGTACTGTTGTGTGAGCCAGAAAATGAATTTGTTATGTTTAAGTCATTATCTGGTTGGACCTATATTTTACCCTAATGCACTCATAATTACCTCATAGAATTCAGAAATGAGGTGCTTGGTATGGGGATACATATTAATGTATTTATTTTAAAAAGTAAATTCAGTCTTTTTCTGATAGAAATTGAATCTGTTTGGTAATGAGGATGAGAACCCCCTTTGTCTATTGATCATATATATGGTTGACCTTTCACGTAAATTAAGCTTAATTTGCAGTCCCAAAGTTTGACAGAAATATATTTAAAGCACATGTATAATTGTATCTTGAAATTCTATGCTGGAAAAGAGTATCCTTTACTTTTTTCCCCCAATCTTAAAAGTAAAAGATAAAATTTGTAAGGGTTAACTTTAGCACACATAAGGAGAGATATAGTTTTCCAAAACTCTTGGAGAAATTGTAAGCAAAAGCAATTGAAGACTGCTAATATATAAGAGGACTGTTAGCAGGTAGTTTAAATGAATCTTGGTTGATCTGATTAATAATTATTCACTTGTGTAAGTGAGCTAATGTTCAGGGCAAACCTAAGGCAAACGACAGAGACTAATGCTCCAGCTTAAACAACTTGTACTGTTGTATGTCTTCCAGATTACCCTCTTAAAATATTTGTATGGATCTCATCAGGCAGGTGAATGGAAAGGTTGAGTAAGTGGTTTTCCTGTGAGAAAAGTGTACACATAGGGGGATTACTTCACTTAGTGCTGCCAGTAAACCTGAAATTTTATTGTTCCTTCTCCTTTCCTGAATCTCTTTTATGTGCTGAGGAGACACATAGATATGGGATGAACCTCGGGACCTGGGCCAAGTGTTTGTAGGAAAGAAATTGAAGAATAACTGGGTGACTGAAGTGCTAAGGAAAGGACTTCGTCTAACAGGATGCAGGTTCCTAAAATTTATAGATTTGGTGAGCTTGGCACCCACAGCATCTTAAATAACGTAGGGGAAATGTTCCTACTTGTGCCCCACACAGCATAGCGAGCTCACTGCAGGCGAGGAGCAGCAGAGGGCGGCCTGAGCACGTGTCCTCCAGGTGGGTGAACTGGAAAGGATCAGAGGCCCTCGTCAGGAGTCGCAGGCAGCATTACTGAAAGCATCTCCAAGAGTGTATCTCTGGCAACCATCCACTCTGAAGATGTTGGCAGTCATAAATGCCAGAGTCACACCTGGCATTTTTGATGAAAAACACTGAACACCCCATGGGTCCAGAGCCTGCAGGGCTGCTGGGGAAATCTGGGAAGTAGAATAACTGCTCTGCGTAGAGCAGGATGCAGACAGACCTCTTATTGATGGAAGGAATCCTTTGGGTTTCCAGCGTCTGCAAAACAAGCATCTGAAGCCCTGGAGATGAGTTCAGAGGGGCAAACAGTAGAAGGTAGGCCAGGTGCTAGTAAGGAATCACATGTGTTCCCTCAGAAACTCAAGGGACAGGCTGAACATCTTACATTTCTCACACTTCTTGAGAAATTGCATGTGAGAAGGAACCTAGAGAGCCAATTGCTGGCTAAAAGGATTTGCGGGGGGAAGGTATTTGGGTGGATGATGTTTAGACACCAGGTGCCTTCCATGTGGTCTGGGCTGTTTCCGGTGAATGGCATCGCGGTGGCTCTGACGATGGAGTTGTCAAAGCAATATTCCTGAGACCTCCTTCTGGAGATTCTATGATTTCTCCAGGGCAGAGATGGTGACCTCTTCTGCTTTGTATCACCATGGCCTCATGTGGGGCCAGATTCCTTATCCAGGGAGGGTTTAAGTGATGAATGAATGTTCAGGTTATGAGGTTTCCCTCCAGCCTCACTCACTAGAATGGGACAAAGGGAGGGACTCAGACCAACATCCCATTAGGACTAGTGTGTGCTCACCCAAGTTTCATTTTAGCCTCCCTGGCAGGTGAGGTTCAGGAGGAGTGTCAGGAGGAGAGCCCAGTCAGACATTCTCACTGATACTCTGACCCAGATAAGAAACTAGCGTGCGTGTCAGTTACCAAGTCATGTCCGACTCTTTGTAATCCCATGGACTATAGCCCACCAGGCTCCTCTGTCCATAGGATTTCCCAGGCAAGAATGCTGGAGTGGGTTGTCATTTCCTTCTCCAGAGGGTCTCCCTAACCCAGGGATTGAATCCATGTCTCCTGCATTGGCAGGTGGATTCTTTACCACTGAGCCACCAGGGAAGCCCTGTGACACCTGAGGCGTCTCAGTTAGAGCAACTCACTGGATCTTCCAGAGCCTCTCTGTGGGTGGTGTAGGAAAGGATAGTGCTTCTTGTGTAGCCATTTGTGGAGACGGCGCTCTGACTGCTTCCTGCCTGTGGGCCCCCGCGAGCCTCCTGAAGGTGCGGGCAGTCCTTGCCCTGAGAGTCTGCCTCGCTTGCAGCCGGCACTGACTGCTGGCTTGATGCTTCATCTCTAGACTACTGGGTTGTCATGCTCAGCTCGAACTCGCGCTGCTTTAGAGCTGCTTCCTCGAGGGCAGGGAGATCTATAGGGAATACAAATGAAATGGGCAATTTTGCCAAGGATTTGCAGTAGCAAAACAGAGAACTGACAATAGGATCTTATGTCTGTTGCGCAACAGAGTGAATGAATGATCAAGTGATGTGCAATAAAAGGAAAGTGTCAGTTAGGAGAAATGATAAAAATAGAGCACCAAACGTTAAGGGCTCCTTTGCTATTTAATATTTATATTCCTAGCCATTGTTGGGATTCAGTCTCAGGCAGGGATGAGACCTGAAGTTCCCTATTGTTTATTTTCCTGAAGGAGTGTGCACAGTATTTAATAATTTATCAGATAAGTAGAGTTCTCTCAGTTCAACAGCCAGCGTATCCTCAACAGTCCAGGAACATTCCCCCTGCACCCCCGCCCCCACTCCCATTCTGAGTTGGGGTTTTGTGCATGTGTTTGTGTATGTGTGTGTTTTATAAAACACGTACGCATGTAAAATAAATTTAATGTCTGTGGATGTATGCATTTGTGTATGTCAGGGGAGAGAGGAGTTGATGTTTACTCTGGCTTTGTCTTAATTTTAGAGCAAAATCATCAGAAAGCCTAGATGAGCATTTCTCGGCAAAGGGCAGAACATCCAGAGTAATCTTGTCCTAGTTCTGCTGTTGGCTACGAAACCTTTGACAAGGAATTTAGTCTCCAGGTGTCTAATATTATTTGCTACCTGTAAAATGAAATAATCATATCTAACATCCAGAGACATAACAAATCATGAATCACTGCGTGTAAAGTGCCTGAGGCAAATGGAAGTTAAGTTCTTTTTGAGACAGGATGGTAGCATTTAAACAGTAATGTTAGGGGACAGTCTGTATTCCTTCCACATTATCCCTTCTCTCAGAGGAAAGATAGAAGAGGTCTGTCCACTGTATCTCTATGAGAGTTTGGGTTCAGATCCTCAAGAGGGTTTTTGTTTGGGAGAAGACTGAATGAGTAAAAGCATTTTAAGAAGAAAAGACTAAAAAGCTACAGAGAATTGTAGGAAGGATTCAACTGATAGCACATGCCTTGCCATGGCAAAAAGCTACCCAGATGATCACTTTCAGATCCCTGTAAACATGTGTCTCCAGGGGGCAAGGTTCTGTGGGATAAGGTGTTTGCTGGCGTGGAACATTTTGGTGAAGATGAGGATCTGAACGAAGGTAGATGGTTGCTTCTAATGTGCTGGAGAACTTGGGGGAAGAAGAAAATGAGCTTGGGGCTTTTAATTTGCTGTGAGTAGTAATGATCCAGGCTGCTGCTGGCTGAAGCTCTTGGAGCCTCTGTTCCCATCTGTGAGACCGGTGTGGTTCAGGCAGGAGCGCCCCTCCAGCCTGGGGCCCAGATTAAAGGCCTGCAGCAGAGTCACAGCCAGCATGCAGCACGTCCAAGGAACAAACATTTCGTGAAGCTTTGGAGATTGTTGCCGATGGAGCATGAAAGATGATTAATACAGAGTCTGTTACCATATGCTTTGGGAAAATGCGCACACACTGTCCTGTATCAGGGCCCACTGTGCTCATAGCTTGTTCTTTAAAAATTGTTCCAAATGTTGTTGTTATGTGGGTCTCTGTGACCCTTTATAAAGCAACCACCATAAGTGATCCCGAGGGCCACAACCCTTATGAACTGTGTGATTTCAGTGAAGTTCCTGAACTGCCCTGTGCCTCAGTTTCTACGTCTGTAAAATAGGAATATTACTATTGCCTATCTCATGGAGTTTAGAGGAATAAATTAAGTAAATAATGAATATATATTACCCTCAGAGCAGTTTCTGATATGTAGTAAATACTTATTAAATTTATTTGCAAATATTTAATGAGTGTTTACCATCTTCTAGGTCCTAAGCAGTTACTTATAAGGGCTTATACATAAGGATGTATAAAGATGAACCAGAACATATTGGTTTCAATATTCTTGCAGCTCTTAGGTCTAAGAAGAGAGATATGTTTAAAAAAAAAAAAAAAACTACTTAGAAGAGGTATAGTCCCTTGAGAATGTCTATATGGAGACTAACCTAACTTGGAGAATAAAAAATGGACAATCCCAAAGGGATGGCATTTAAGAACTGAAGGTGATTAGGTGTAGCCAAGATGAAGCTAGGGATAGTGATGGGGAGTTATGCAGATTAAGGGAGTGGTATATTCAAGGTCCCTGAAGCTGGAAGGAAGAGGGTCAGAGAAGAGAGAGAAGCCAGTGGGGCAGGAGCTGTGGAGGGCTGAGCTGTGAGCTCTGAGCTCTGAGGGCTGAGCTGTGCGGTGAAGAGAGCCCTGTCTCTGGGGACTTCTTGGCCCTGGGTGTGTGACGATGGCCAGGCTCATCTGCTTCAGGCCTCAGTTTCTTCATTTCTAAGATAAAGGATCCTTTCAATTCTAAAATTCCCATCCCAGGATTTTTCTTACCTTTTCCTTTCCTGGTTCCAAAAGAGCTAATGAGGCTGTGCTGACAGTTGTTTCTAATAAAGTCTAGTTGTTTAGAGAGAACTAAGGGGAACAACCAAAAAGGGAGGGGGGGGGTAGGCTCTTTCCGGTCCGATGCTTAACCCGACTTTTACACTGTAAAATGTGGACTCCTGGTGGCTGACCCTCCAGCAGCTCCGGGTCCTCGGATGACATTTAGTTTTGTCTGAAGATGGCATCATAGTGAAAGCTCCTGCTAGAGGCAGACAGGCAGAACTTAGGGTTATGGTCCCACTTCCTCCTCTGCTCATAGGAGTGTGGGCTTAAACACCTTTTTTCTGTTGTGTTTTTCTTCTCAGACTGCATGGTGAGATAATTTTACCATTTATAGAAAACGTACTCCCCACCAGGCTTATACATTAACCCCTCTTGAAGTGAATAGAGCATGCAGTGGAGGAGCTTGGGTTTTTTTTGTCTTTTTCTTTCTTTTAATACTTTTCATTTAGAAACATTCACATCTAGTACATTTGAACCCAAGAACAAGCAGAAAAGTTTTAAAAACTGGTAGATTTTTTTTTTTTTCTGTATTTCAAAACTCCACTGGCCCTAATTGTGAATTTCTGAGTTAGGTCACACAGGATTTTTGGTTGTGTGTCCTCTCACATACATTGATTGCTGCAACCCTGGCATCAGAGTAGTTATCACTGTGTTGAGTAAATATGCCTCTGTCACAGATGGGAACAATTTCATCCACAATCTGTGCTGTGTTTCTCAGTGGAAGTGAGGCTGGAGGAGACGGGGAAGTTGGGAGAATGTACTTTGGAATAAGCTGCTATGAGAGAGATACTGACCCTACTTCTCGGCTCTGGTCCCTCCCTGAGCCAGCCTCCATGTGGTCCCGGGGAAGTAAACACTGCTCTGGGCCCTGCCCTCTCAGCCCTTGCTCCTGACTGAGCTGCTGCAGGGTGCCCTTCACCTTGGCTAACTCTGTAGCTGTACCAGAAGACCCCTGGGATCATGAACTGCAAGATCACCTGGCAGGTGCCCACATCCCCACGTATCCTTTTTAAGAACATGTACGGGGATAATTCACACTTTAATTTGAAGCTGATCTGCTCCAGAATAGACCTGTAGACCCTGCCACCTACACATCTGCAGAGTCTCCTGTCCTTACAGCTCATCTCTTCCTCCGCTCCCATCCGTCTCTGATCTTAAACTATGGTACTTCGCTTGTGTTAAGAGACCTCTGGCATGCTAAACAGAGGAATGATGTAGAACACTGGTCTTAGTAAATCTGATAAAGGAAATGAACGTAATGACTGGGTAACAAGTACTTATTTGCAACTCAGGTAACTAGCTCTCTTTCTCTGCTTTTGACAAAATTGAAGGACTCCCCAGAGGAAGTCAGTTGATAGTGACGAATGCTAGCTAAGAAAGAGTTCATAAGAACTGAGAAACACTGCTGCAACGAAACTCCTCCAGTCCTCTCCGCTTATTAAGGTGAAATTCTTAAAGAAAAATATAATTTAAAATGACACTGGCAGTGTATCACTAGCAGTGTGTGATATTATCCGTATTTATACAAGCTAACTTAAAAAGTCTTCATCTATAGACCTGGTTAGGAACTAAATATCCAATAAAATTTTACTTTTTTATTTTAGTAATTACCACATTGTAGTATATGTAGCTCTAATCAGCTATAAACTGAAAATAAGTGTAATTATTCAATCAGATTTTTTAAACTTAAAGCCTGTCATAGGAAATTTTTAAAAATTAAACTTCAATTAATATGCATTTTTTTCCTGAAGAATTATGGTGGAGTGGTCAATAAAAGGGTTTTGAACATAAATGTATCTTGTCTTCAGATAAAATTCTGTGGGGAAAGTGGAATAGAGGTAATATAAGTTTAAAGAGAATAGGTAATGCTATAAAATCTGTTCAGAAAGAACCTGTTCTTTTATTTTTTAAAATGGCTGATGGAGGCATCAAATCACCATAGTATTTAGAGGTGTGCTTTTTATTTCTAAATATCAGTGTTTAATTCACAGAAGTGTAACTTTCACAACTTACAGTTACAATGAGAAATTTTTTGTGTCTACTTAAAATTATGAAGGGGAGCACATAGATTTTCAAGAATTATTTGCTTCTAGTTCCAGAAGGATTGGGAATATTGCAGTGATTTCTTCTCTGGCTTAGGAGTGTGTATGAAAAATATAGGTTTCTGGGCTCTTTTTCAGACCTATCAATTGGAAGATCCAGTTGTAGGGAGGATGGGCCCTTATTTTTAACACAATCCCCTGATTCCCAGTGATGCTGGTACAGACAATCCCAGGACCAGTGTTTGGCACCTGTGTCCACTTGCTTTTACTTTCAGGCCTGAAGCCCCTGGCGTATCCTTCTTGGAGGGACTCCTGAAGCTGTGGAAGCGGAGTAGTGGCAGAGACTCAGGTGGGAGGGAACCACGAAGCTAGAAGTTCCTGGGTGTCAGCCATGGAATGGGGACCGAGAACCAAGGCCGTTCTGTCTGTTTACTTTCAGGGACGGTTCACATTGTCTCCTTAAGTCACCTTTGCCTAGCTCATCCTAAGGTGTGCCATTTTTGAGCCCTCCTTAAGAGCTTTCAGTGCTTTGTTGCAATTTTCTAGATTCATTAAGCAGAATTAATATTGGCCCCACATCTACCTGGGATCAGTGAAAAACTATTTGACTTACAAAATTTGAGTCCATCAAAAAGTTAGAAGCAGTCAGTGATTTCTAGCCATTCTTCTGGATCTTTTGATTGTTTAAAAAAAGACTCCCTCAGAATATGAGATGTGGCTATTATTAGGCAGTATGGAATATTCTGAAGGGTTTGACTTAATGGACTGAATTTGCTACACATTGCTAGGGTTGCATTGTCTTTCTCTAGCCTTTCTTCTATGTGAGAAATTTGTTGCCACTTCCTGTGTCTCAGCAAGATAAATGAACTAATTTAAAATATTTTCCACGCCTCATCTGTCCACTTCACAAGCTGTCAATGGGTTTGGATTGGGAGTTTGCGTGCCAGCAGTTCTCAGCTGGGAGGACTGTTATTGTGAAAAAAGAATGTCGTTTCCATAGCAGCTTGGAACGCCTTTGCAAGTGTGCTTTCACATTCTTGCAGGAAGGATAAGAAAGTAGATACACGTGAGCTTCCTAAAGCTCCTCTGCTTGACTTAAATGAAGTCATTATTATTATTATTTTAATAGAAGAGGTGGCAGAAATTTTTCAAGAATTAATGAAGAGAAAACAACTTGACATGAGTTAAAAACCAAAACAGAAAGGAAAAATGTTGGAGTTGTTAAAATTTCAGATTATAAAAATTAAAGTGGGAAAAAGTTACTATTTTTCTTCAAAATAATGTTTCTAATTTAATATACTTTATTTTGTAGGTTGAAGAACTTAAAAAATATCATGGCCCCTTCACAAAATTTATTATTTTTTATAGTCCCTGGAATTCATCATATATTCCTTTGTAACACATTTAAAGAAAAAATCATATGCAGAGCATCATAGTTTCTCTTTAAGGCATTTTTCATCCTCTTTTGCATCAGGATCGAGTTCTTCACAGTATTTACTGAGTGGTATTTGTAGAGGAGGCAGAGTGAAAAAATTGATAAGTTAGAAAGAATTTTTACAGTTTCTGAGATAGTACAGACGGGTTCCTTTTGGATTTTCTAAACTTTTTTCCTATTTAATAATACATTTTAATGAGTCTTTGGGGGAAGTCATAACTTTGCTACATTGCTTATCTCTGCCGTCCGCTCACATGACACAATACTCTTGTGAGGTATAATATTAAAATCTTCTCTGGCTAAAAGTGGATTTTGGCTTTTAGCCTAACTCTGAGCAAATAACCTTTCCAGTCCAAGTTAAATGTTCCCATAAGCTCCTTAAAACCAAATTTTCCTTGTTAAAATAAAGTTACCTAATATAATTCCCAAAGGGTAGGATATGGAAGCTATTTAAATGAGACTTTAAAAAAAAATGCTTCCCATGTTTTGCTGGCTTGATCTTATTTTTGCTAATATTTGATGGGTGCTTCTTTGCTAGGTTTGGAGTGAGAGGTCAGAATTTTCACAAGCGAGTTTGCTGGTCCATCACATGGGCTCTTTTCCTTAGTTTGAACCATGGCTTAAAGCAGAATGCAGCTGCCATCGTCAGTACGCCTTCACTGGGTAATCACCGCAGAAACTCTGTCATGTCCCATCTTTGTACTTGATAGTGACCCCATTATTGTCCAGAATTCTAAACCTCCAGCTCCCTTATAGCACAAGGCCAGGCTTTCTATGGTTTCCCCAGTAGGTCAGCCCCAAGGTAGATGAAAATTTGATAGATGTACTTATAACCTCTGGAGTTTTCTGTAGGAACTTGACAAGTAGATTCTTTCTACTAAATATTTTAACACATAGCCTTTAAAATGACATTTACCTCTTCTTAGGACCATTTTTTGACAGTGGCATGTGGTAGTTTTATTTTTATTTTATTTGAAAACATCATTTGGGATTTTATAGAAAAAAAAATTTTATCTCCGCAGTCTGTTATCAGCAGGAAGGGTAGGCATTCTTGGATGGATGGAAGGTTTATTGGTGGAAAGATTCAAGAAGCTATTTTGTGATAAAGGATTTCTTTGCATTTTTCCTCTAGTCAAGTAAATTGCTTGTGGGTTCTTGCTAGGAAAAAATAATCCCTCGGGTGCTGCTTTTAATTTGATCAGGTTTAAAATATTTTCAGAAGAGTTAAGCTTTCTTTGCATTAATGTCTGGTGAGGTCAAATGGAGAATGGCTTTGGAAAGGACTTTCTTATGGTGTTCTCTTCAACTGTACCACAGGAGGTTCAGTACAGTGGACCATTTTCACTTGACTTTGAGATGTATGGCGTGTCCACTTTCCCCCGACAGATATAAGTTCCTAAGCATATTTTTCTTTGACTTAGTGGTAAAGGGTTCATGTTTTCTATGATTTCATATCCAGTGTGCCCTACTGTCACTTCCAAAAAGATAGGCACACACCATGATATTAACCCAGGATCATGATTTTATATGGCTACTGATAACTACACTTGACCCACAAGGGAAAGAATTAACAGTACCTTCTCTTCTTATTTTTTAGGTAAAAGTTTGCAAGATAAGCTATAATTCTGGTAGGACATAGAAGCATTTTTACAAGCAGGTGGGCTGAGTTGTGAAAACACTGTCATAGAGCTTAAAACATGAGGAAAAAACCAAAAGCTCTACTGCTTGGGGGCTCTGTTTTTAGTCTAATCCTCTGCTGAGTTCGTGAATATTTCCAGGGGACCTGAACAGGTGACTCTTCCCTGTGGATTCTTGGGTAGTTTTCAATGGAAACATGCAGTTTGTCACTTTCATAGGAATAGTTTTAACCCAATGTAAGTCCAAAGTAGAGGTCAGAATTCACTTAAGAGGAATAGGGAAACTGTGAAGTTTTACCAAACTTCACACAAGTCTAGTAATAGGATAGAATGAATTTCCTACCCCTCTGATGCAGATGTGATTGAGTTCTGTTTGTTTGCCTAAAAAATGTAAAATCATTGGAAGAAAAGTTTTCCCTCGGGAAGAAATATATGGCTGCCTGTATTTGAAGAAGGGCCTATGAGTCTAGGTGTCTAGTTTCTTATATTTTGATGGCTACTGAATAGATACATGATTTAAAAAACTGTTGACTAAACATGGCTGTTGCAGAAAAAAATGAAGAAAATACTTGAAGTCCTGGATGAAATGCCTCGAACTTGTAAGATGATCTGTGCCTGCCCCCCACCCCCCACCCCATAAATTTGAAAAGCACCTTCTTGTGATCAAGAGTTAAGCTGTGGTCATCACACTTACCATTGAAATGGGAAGCCAGGATTGAAGAATCAACATGTTTCACAACTGGGAAGACATTGGCAGGAAAAAACAATCACATGGTGCTGTGAGAGGCTGAACAGAGAACGCGGTGCAGACTGGTTTGAGAAGAGTTGTCGGTATTTGTCCTGACACAGGGCTGAGCCACGGGCTCAGCAAATGGTGCTACATCTTCTGTGGCGATTTAAAATCACTCTTTTTGTTCCTCAGTGGTGTAATCCCCTGATCACTGGTGCGATCTGCTTTTCTGCCTATTTGCATCACACATTCAAGCTTTTGTGCCTTTTGCTGTGGGAACCAGGAAAGGAACCCATACATTATCAATGTTCTACTACTTCTTTTTTCTTTTATTCCCCCTCATCTTTTAAAGGGAATACTAACAATGGCCATGTTACAAAGCCTTTTATGTTCAGAGAGCACTTTTGTATCCATTACCCCCTTAATTCCCACAATAATCCTGTGAAACACAGCTGTAGAAACAGGCTCAGAGGCATGTGGGAACTCACCTAGGTATCCCATCTCCTAGTGGGGGAACTGGAGCTCAAACTGCAGTCTCCCACCTCTCCTCTCGCAGGGAGCAGGACAGGTGTGAGCCTGAAACTTGCTCAGATAACAGCAGGCATTATGAGCCCCAAATCTTACCTTTAGTACCAGAAAACTAGAGGCCTTGAACTATTCCTTGTGCTTCCTCATTTTGCATTCATTTGACCAGAGTCATTTGAAGGGGGTTCCAAAGAATAATTTTTTTTTTTAATAATTTACCTTTGGAAAGTACCACTTTGGTCTCAAAACTATAGCACTGTGATTTTTGTAATTTATGTGTATATACCATTAGACAAAGAATGCTCAAACTACCGCACAGTTGCACTCATCTCACACGTTAATAAACTAATGCTTAAAATTCTCCAAGCCAGGCTTCAGCAATACACGAACCGTGAACTTCCAGATGTTCAAGCTGGTTTTAGAAAAGGCAGAGGAGCCAGAGATCAAATTGCCAACATCCGCTGGATCATCAAAAAAGCAAGAGAGTTCCAGAAACACATCTATTTCTGCTTTATTGACTATGCCAAAGCCTTTGACTGTGTGGATCACAATAAACTGTGGAAAATTCTGAAAGAGATGGGAATATCAGGCCACCTGACCAGCCTCTTGAGAAACCTATATGCAGATCAGGAAGCAACAGTTAGAACTGGACATGGAACAACAGACTGGTTCCAAATAGGAAAAGGAGTACATCAAGGCTGTATATTGTCACCCTGCTTATTTAACTTATATGCAAAGTACATTGTGAGAAATGCTGGGCTGGACAAAGCACAAGCTGGAATCAAGATTGCTGGGAGAAATATCAATCACCTCAGATATGCAGATGACACCACCCTTATGGCAGAAAGTGAAGAGGAACTAAAGAGCCTCTTGATGAAAGTGAAAGAGGAGAGTGAAAAAGTTGGCTTAAAGCTCAACATTCAGAAAAGTAAGATCATGGCATCTGGTCCCATCACTTCATGATAAATAGATGGGGAAACAGTGTCAGACTTTATTTTTTTGGGCTCCAAAATCACTGCAGATGGTGATTGCAGCCAATAAATTAGAAGATGCTTACTCCTTGGAAGGAAAGTTACGACCAACCTAGATAGCATATTAAAAAGCAGAGGCATTACTTTGCCAACAAAGGTCTTTCTAGTCAAAGCTATGGTTTTTCCAGTGGTCATGTAAGGATGTGAGAGTTGGACTGTGAAGAAAGCTGAGCACCGAAGAATTGATGCTTTTGAACTGTGGTGTTGAAGACTCTTGAGAGTCCCTTGGAGTGGAGGGAGATCCAACCAGTCCATCCTAAAGGATATCAGTCCTGGGTGTTCATTGGAAGGACTGATGCTAAAGCTGAAACTCCAATACTTTGGCTGCCTCATGCGAAGAGCTGACTCATTGGAGAAGACCCTGATGCTGGGAGGGATTGGGGGCAGGAGGAGAAGGGGACGACAGAGGATGAGATGGCTGGATGGCATCACCAACTCGATGGACTTGAGTTTGAATAAACCCCGGGCATTGGTGATGGACAGGGAGGCCTGGTGTGCTGCGATTCATGGGGTCGCAAAGGAGTCGGACATGACTGAAGGACTGAACTGACTAACTGAACTGACCATTAGACAAAAACGGTTTATCTTTTACTCCCTGAAGCTCAATGGGATCTTGTTGCATGGAGCAGTCGAGGAGCTTTCTGTGCATACAAAGGAAGGAATTGGAGGTATGAATTTCAGGATGAACTGGATTATCCTCATCTTTTTAAAAAGTGACGTGAATGATAGAAGATGACCACACTTTGGTTTTACGATTGCCAGGGAGCCATAATAGAAGCAGTAAATGTCTCAGAGTTCTTTCACACATCTGCTTTGGTAATTCACTGTCTGTTTGAAAGGATCTCACAGAAATGGAATTTTTAAATATTGAGAAAATTCCATTAAGAAATAGAGGGAGAATGAAAAGCTCATTATAAAAGCCATGCCAAGAATAAGCAAGATGTGGCCCACATCTGAAAAATGTTTACTTTGAATTGCAATGTACTTTTCAGAGTACATTGAAGTTAATGTTCCCACACTTGGGCTGAAGAGTTAATTGCTGGGCCAGTCTAATACCTGTTTGAAGTTTTTCAGCCAATTTTTCATGACAAAACCATTGTAGATAATGTAGATAAGGTATTGTTATTTTCATGAAGGCAGTCTGCATGAGTAGAATTACTTTACTCTTCTGTTGCAGCTATATACCTTTTTCTGACCCGTTCACGGTTAGTTGCAAAGACAGGGGAACTGAAGGTCACACGCAGTGTCATAGTGACTTTGGTTCACTGTGGGAGCAAATCTGCCAGTTCTGATTTTGAAATGTTAGGAGACAAAAAAAAAGTTGAACTCTTTTTCCTATTATTATTTTTTATTACTGTAAAAACAGTAAAACAACAACATAAAGAAAAATGTAGGATTCCAATAATTATGATGTTTTCCATTTTTGCTTATTCACTGAAATATGTGGTGATTATAATCACTGTGCTCATTCATGATGATTTGGGGCATTTTTAATTTAATTTTAATTTAATTTTAATTCTTAACTCTTGTTTCTTGGGTTTTTCCAGCAGTTTTTGGTAAAGATTGTGGATATTTCTTCAGAAAAATGTTTTGAAATACTAAAAATACATAAGATTTCAGAGTAAGCAATAATATTGAAGTACACATTAAAATATTTCAAAGTTAGTTTGTAATATGATAATGTGATTTTTTAATCAGTGCATTAAATAATAAAATGTGGCAAATCTGTAGTTATATAGTGTCAAAACAATTGTGAGCATCAGTATTTTGAAACTGTGGATCTGAAGATGAAGGGGAGGACAGGGCAGTTGAGGAACTTTATGCCCTGTGGTCCCTGCTATCTGGGTGAGGGAAGAGGCTCAGTTGTCTTTAGAATGTGAAGCTTTGGGCTGGGGTTCAAGAGTAGTAAGGTTTGGGAACAGATTGGGTAGCCTTGCTTAGCTCTTACCATGTCCTGGGGACTGAGAGATCTTTTGCATATGTTATTCCTTTGAACCCTGAGAATAGCTTCATGAGGAGTGGTTGTTGTCCTCTTTACTCGAGCAGTAAAACAGCTAAGCTTGAAGAGATTACCCACAAATAGGTCACTGAAAAAAATATTGACCATTTACGAGTCCTCAGAGGAAGTCTGGGCTTCCCTGGTGGCTCAGACGGTAAAGAATCTGTTTATAATGCAGGAGACCTGGGTTTGATCCCTGAGTCGGAAGGATCTCCTGGAGAAAGAAATGGCTCCCCATTCCAATATTCCTTCCCGGAGAATTTCATAGGTAGAGGAGCCTGGCAGCTACAGACCATTGGATCTCAGAGAGTCAGACATGACTGTGCGACTGACACTTTAGAGGAAGTCTATCTAAATAATCCAGAGGCAATATCCTGGTTAGTAAATCAGTACAAGGCCACAGTGGGTGCAAGGTTAGGATTCAGTCCTAAACCTTTGACCAGAGCCTGTTTTACTGCCTTTTGTCCATTATTCCTTCAACTGACCACTTGAGATTGAAACCCCACATTTGTCTAATCAGTGCGAGGCAATTTCTCATCCAGAAGCAGGAGAAGAGATGGGCTCGGGAGGGCCAGTATTCACACAGGGGGCTGTACTCTGACCCGGCTCCTTTCAGAGCTGCAGTTTTCCACACCAGAGAGAGAGAGGGTCTTTCTCTGAAAGGCCACCTGTGACACGTCTACTGCACGTTGACCTAATAGCTTTTCATCACCACTTCCTTCCTCAGTTTTATTTGGAGACATGGTTTCGGGGTATTTTAACTTAAGTGTAAATTTTCTCACTGTGGTCTACTGCTGCTTTAATTGACAGACTAGAGGCCAAGAGGTTGGGGCAGGCCACAGACAGAACAGTTCTTGGGTGACAGTTCCTAACAAGGGTCAGATGTGTTCAGGGGCGTTGGGGCAGCTTCTGGTGTTCAGGACAGAAAGCATGCCCCAGCATCTCGCCTTGTGTAGTGATCAAAGAAAAATCATGAGATCTCTTTATTTTTCCTTTCCCCAACCGTTGAAATAAGTACCATTCACCAAGATAAGTATATTCAGCAGGAGTGTAGATAAATGTCCATTTAAACTGTTAGAAAGTGCCTGTGGGAAGTCAGATGAGAGAGGCGGTTGAAACATGGCTCATGGGACCCAATTCCTTCATTGCAGATTAGTGAATGTAAGATGACTTTACTCTCTCAGACCTCACCAATGAACACAATTTCAGTAAATATACAGAAAACAGGCATTTCAGAAACATACACACACCTTTCTCACAAAAACCTTGAACAAAACAACCCTGCAGCCTTTTATAGTGTTGAATGTTTGCACTGTCTCAAAACAAATATTGCTAAGGATAATTAGTCTTTATCTTTGATTTATTCTGTTTTTTTTTTTTTTCCTGTCAGATATCTTTAGGCCTTCAGGCTCAAGGCCAGAAATAAATAGAAAATATGTCCTAGTCCTTGATTTGATAATGCCAATAGCAAGTCATATCTGATATTCATAATAAATAAAGTTTTGTTTTTTTTTTTTGTCTGCCCTTGGAACAGCAGGAAGCTTGTAAAAACCAGCCTTCCTAAACTGTGTCAAATAGGAAATTTGCGTTTCTTTTTAGATTTGACACAGAGAATTAAATGATTAATTTATTACCATTTCCCAACATTAATTCAGGGTGATCTATAAAGATTCTCCTAAGTCATAGGCAACCTCACAAATTTGTGTAGATTTTTATAGGGTGGAGAGGACACATCAGTGACTAAGCAAGACCCCGTTGTACCAGAAAGAGCAGTGCCTTTTTTTTTTAAGGATATAATTCAGTAATTTTGAGTTCAATTAAATGCTTTATTCGAGGAGAGGAAGAATTTCTGTCTGATCTCTTGTAAACAATAATTTCAAATAATGAAATTTCCTCTAGAAAACAGGTGCTCTTTCATATTAACATGAAAAGAAATAGAAATGCAAATACAAAAGTACTTACACAATGTTGATTTTGTGGTTTAGGAGGCTTGCTTTCCCCGCCCGTCAGCTGAAAGATGTTTAGTGACACTTAATAAGTACTCAGAATAAGATTTGTTCTAAAGCTCTTTATATGCTATAATTGTATGCCCTCTTTGCCCTTTAAATCTGAAATAAACTTGAAGTATGGTGCCCAAACAGACTGTTAGAGAAGTAGAAATGATAAGTGATTGATTTTTCTCAGCATAGATAACATTGCCTATTCTGTGATTCAGCAAATGCTGCTTTATACTATCAGTGAAGTGCCTCTTTCAGCATAAGGTTGTGATGTTACCTTTAATATTTAATTTACTTGCAAATGCTGCTTATAGGCCTGGCTTTTCTGCACTGCCCAGGTAGTAAGTTTAGAGGGGGAGCTCTGCTTTCTGCTGCAGGGGTGGTGGGAAAAAGGGCAGGAGACCTTCAGGGACATGACTTCTCATCCCTCCACTTCGGTTTGTTCAGGCCATGTTATTTTTGTTGCTCTTGTGACTAGCCCTTGTGCCTATGCTGAACTAGATTCAAAACCAGGTCTGTCTGTCTTCCTGGTGTGTGCTTCTAATTACTATGAAATACTGTCCACATAGGGAAGACAGGAGAGTGTGGTGTTTGGTTAAGTCACTCCCCAGATTTAGTCTGTATGCATGCCAGGTGCCCTTGATAACAAGACGAGTAGGATTTGTCCAACCCCCAACGAGCGAAAGATGGGTGAAGAGTCATGCCTGGGCAACAGGCATTCTCAGTGCCCATGGTCGTTCAGACTTCCTGGATGGGCTGGTCTGGAGACTTGCTTGGTTGCTAAAGTCACATAGAGAACTGTAAAAAATAGTAGTCTTATTTTCCATCTAGAAAGTAGCTTCCACTACTAAGCCACAATCATTCTCTCACCTTGGCAAGTAACAGTGCAGTTTATGTCCAGGTACCGTCCAAGACCCTCTGAGATTGTGCCTTTCCAGCCTGTCATCCTTTAGCTGTGCTCACACTTCTCAACTCAGTTTTGCTTCATATTCTCCCCACCCCTTAGCTTTGTGACATTTGTCTAGAACATCCTCCCCTCTTCTCCATCCCACTGCATGTGGACTGGCTGATATCTGCTGGTCTTTCAAGGCGAGCTTAAAGTCCACCCACTCTTGCTGACTTCTCCAGTTCTCTGAAACCCACTGGACAGTTTCTCAGAGCCATGTAGGGGACCGCATGTTCCTGCTGCCACTGCAGGCTCAGCCAGCATGCGGCACATCCTCCACACCCTCCAAGGCAGCATCTGACCTACTGCAGAAGCATTGCGCCGAGCCTCTGAAATTAATTACAGGGAACTTCTCACTTGGGAGAAACCCGCTTTGTACTTTGTTACAAGTTTCCAGGAGCCAGCCTGAAGAACTGATCCAGTGGTGCCTGGACTTGGTGACTTGTGGCCATCAGTTGAGAGTGATGCACAGGTCACCTGCCTGAGCATCCCGCCACCTGGCCTGAACCATCCAAGTAGAATTGTGCCTCCTCCCTTGTCCTGTGTTTGTGTACCTCTGTGGCTGTGAAGTTCCTTCTCTGTTACACCTTTTTCTTCGTAAGAGAGTGTGATGAAGGGCAGGGGTGCAGGTAGCTAACTGCTCAGGTGCACGTGCTGGCCTCACCTTTGTTGCGCTAGTCCAGCCATGTCTCCTTCCAGCCTCCCTCCATGTCTCCTTCATCTTTCTTATTTTGATGACCATGGCAATACTTTTGTCCAGTTCTTTTTTTAAACTTGTAATTTTGTATTAGGATATAGCCAACTAACAGTGCTGTAATAGTTTCAGGTGAACAGTGAAGGACTCAGTCATACATACACGTGTATCCATTCTCCCCCCAGACTCCCCTCCCATACAAGATGTCACTTAACAGTGAATAGAGCTCCCTGTGCTGTACAGTAGGTCCTTGGTTATCCACTTTAAATATAGCAATGTGTACATGCCCATCCCAAACTCACTAACTATCCTTTCCCCCATCCTTCCCTCTGACAACCATGAATTTGTTCTATAACTCTGCCACTAAAGAGAGAAGAACTAAAGAGCCTCTTGATAAGAGTGAAAGAGGAGAGTGAAAAAGTTGGCTTAAAGCTCAATATTCAGAAAACAGTGGCTGACTTTATGTTTTGGGGCTCCAAAATCACTGCAGATGGTGACTGCAGCCATGAAATTAAAAGACGCTTACTCCTTGGAAGAAACATTATGACCAACCTAGAAAAACAGCATATTAAAAATCAGAGGCATTACTTTGCCAACAAAGGTCCATCTAGTCAAGGCTATGGTTTTTCCAGTCGTCATGTATGGATGTGAGAGTTGGACTATAAAGAAAGCTGAGCGCCAAAGAATTGATGCTTTTGAACTGTGGTATTGAAGACTCTTGAGAGTCCCTTGGATGGCAGGGAGATCCAACCAGTCCATCCTAAAGATCAGTCCTGAGTGTTCATTGGAAGGACTGATGTTGAAGCTGAAACTCCAATACTTTGTCCACCTGATGCGAAGAGCTGGCTCATCTGAAAAGACCCTGATGCTGGGAAAGATTGAAGATGAGAAGAGAAGGGGACGACAGAGGATGAGATGGTTGGATGGCATCACCGAGTCAATGGACGTGAGTTTGGGTAAACTCCGGGAGTTGGTGATGGACAGGGAGGCCTGGCATGCTGTGGTCCATGGGGTCGCAAAGAGTTGGACACGACTGAGTGACTGAACTGAACTCTGTCACAGCTTTTTTTTGTATGCCAAATTAAGCTTCTTGAATACTCAGAGCACATTTTTTTCATTTATGTACCTCCTTTTGCATTCTTCTAAATGCTTTTTATATGGAAGATATTTAATAGATATTGAGATAGCTAAAAGAATGAATTGGCATGTTATATATAATGAGGAAGTATGACAGGGCTGTCTGTTTAACCTATACACTGAGCACATCATGAGAAGTTCTGGGCTAGATGAGCTGGAATCAAGATAGGCGGGAGAAACATCAACATCCTCAGATATGCAGGTGATACCACTCTAATAGCAGAAAGCAAAGAGAAGCTAAAGAACCTCTTGATGACGGTGAGGGAGGAGAGCTTAAGGCCAAATATTAAAAAAAAAAACCAAGATCATGGCATCTGGCCCCATTACTGCATGACAAATAGAAGGGGAAAGGGTGGAAGTAGTGACAGATTTCTTCCACTTGGGCTCTAAAATCACTACGGATGCTGACTGCAGACATGAAATTAGAAGATGAATGCTTCTTGCAAGAAAGTAATTACAAACTTAGTGTATTGAAAAGCAGAGAGATTACTCTGCTAACGGAGGTCCATATAGTCAAGACTGTGATCTTCTCATTAGTCACATATGTTTGTGAGAACTGGAGAGAACTGGACCATAAAGAAGGCAGAATGCCAAAGGATTGATGCCTTCAAACTGTGGTGCTGCAGAAGACTCCTGAGAGTCCCTTGGACAGCAAGGAGATCAAACCAGTCAGTCTTAAGGGAGATGAACCCTGAATATTCACTGGAAGGACTGATGCTGAAGCTGAAGCTCCAATATTTTGGTCATCTGATACAAACAGACGGCTCATTGGAAAAGTCCTTGATGCTGGGAAAGATTCAGAGCAGAAAGAGAAGAGGGTGTCAGAGGATGAGATGGCTGGATGACATCACCAATGCAGTGAATGTGAACTTGGGCAAACTCTGGGAGATGGTGAGGGACAGGGAGGCCTGGCGTGCTGCAGTCCATGGGGTCGCAAAGAGTTAGACATGACTGGGTGACTGAACAGCAGCAACTACAGTATAATAAGGAAACGGGTCTTCATTTAATCAGTGGATCTTTACTGAGCACCAACTATGTACAGTCAGTGTTCTAGGACTGGGATTAAAAGATGCTTCTGAAAGATTCCTGTTTGGTGATCTTTGGTGTTTCTGCTGATCCAAAATTAAAAAAAAAAAAAAAATAGTGTGACTGGGCTGTTGACATAATACTTTTCAAGAGTCATCTGTTAATTTGTCAGTTTGTGTCTCAACTGCTGTGGCCTTTCCAGTTGTAGAATCCTTTTGTGATTCTTATTTAATATTTCCTGGGGCCAACAATGCCTCCCTTGCTTATTTTCAGTGAGTGCAGCCTTTGTCTGATCCCCACCACCTCTGCCTGCTTTTCTGGTTCCATCTCTTAGCCTGGCTGGACTCACCCTCTGCCTTCTCCCCTCTTGCCTGCCCTTGACTTTTTCTTAGCATCTCACTTTTTGTGGGGTGAATCTCAACAAACTAAAAGCAATGAGATAAATGGCTTCTGATACATATCATAAATAAGGATTTAATTCAACACACTTGACAAATTGTGAGCCATTTATTTTAATGTTCTAAACTTGAGGAGTAGAAATAACTTTTCTTGATGGGGGTGTGGAGAGGCAGAGTCCATCGCCATGTTATGAGCTGATGCACGAGTATTCAGGATTGAGTTTTACTGTATCATTTCATGATGTCTGCCGGTTGTATTAATAACACCCTTAGACTGATGAAAGCAGAACAATTCTGTCTGGCCCAAGTGGCATGAGACTGCAGATGAATTGCCCTTCACTATAGCAGCCCACGCCTGCAGTGTGAGTTCACCGTGGACACCTCGGTTTTCAACCTTCCCCACTCCTTCCTTCCCCAACCACTCTTTAGTTCTCTGGGTAAACTGATTTCTCTCAGTAACAATCTACTCCTCTCTCTGCCCCTTCTGAATCTTACTTTCATATGACAGCTCTTATATTCTGCTTTTCCTTCTGCTTGAGTTATTTGTCTGTCTCCTTCCCTGGATTGCAAGCTCCTTGCTGTAGATCTTAGGCTTCATTATACAGTGTTCCCCCAGTGCTGGCCATTATTGGCGCATGAGTGATTGACTTAATGAGTACTAATGAGCAGAGCATACATTTTACAGGTAGAATAAAAAGAAAAGAAAGTTTCTGTTTTAAAATATATATGTAAGGATGTGAGTACAGTCAAAGTTTCAACCTCAGTCCTCTGACTTGCCTACAACACTAGTGACATCCATTGAGTCCAACTTGATTCCCTGTTGGAACTGGAAATGTTAGCTTGCCGTGGAGTTACCTGGAAAAAGTATCTTTGGAAAGCAAAAGAAAAAAGAAATTAGGTAATATCAGCTTGTTTCTTGCCTGATTAGGAAATACTGTTTGAAGCAAGTATACTATCAAGGGTGAAACAGATCACCAGTCCAGGTTGGATGCATGAGACAAGTGCTCAGGGCTGGTGCAGTGGGAAGACCCAGAGGGACGGGATGGAGAGGGAGGTGGGAGGGGGGATCGGGAAGGGGAACACATGTAAATCCATGGCTGATTCATATCAATGTATGGCAAAAACCACTAATTAGCCTCCAACTAATAAAAATAAATGGGGGAAAAAAAAGAAAGTGAAAAAAAAAGTATTTGTGCCTCTTTTGGAGGCTTATTTATGGAAGAAAAAGGATCACAAAGTTGACAAAACAACAATGAAATCATATTACAAATCATATTAACAAAAAAAGGGAAGGGGATGTGCTTTGAACCTCTAACTCCTTCACAGCTCATCATTTTTTGATGCCCTTTGCCAGGCTGTGCATGCTAAGAATCTAATGATACACAAAGCCTCATTGCCAGATACTTCATTAATTCCTCAACCCATTAGGAGCCTTAATAGCCTATGCCATTGGAATAAGTATGGAAATCCAGTCCCCCAAGAAAGTACAGTGCTCTATAAATCATACTCGCCTGAGGATTCTCTGAGCCCTTGACACAGCAGAATAGATGAAAAAACATTGTACGTCCTGAATTTCCTTATACTCGAGGCTCTCAGAATAATCGGCACCCCTTAACCCTTTAACCCTCCAACCCAGTGTGTGATCCCTGGGTCAGCAGCATGAGTATCAGTGGCAACTTGTCAGAAATGCAAATCCAATAGCCCTAGCCCAGACACACAGAAGCTCTGAGGGTGGGGCCCATGATCTGTGTTTTAGGCAGGTCTCTCAGTGATTCTGAAGTCCTCTGACATCTCTGGTGGCATAGTTATGTGTGGAATCTTTTTTCGCTGATGAGGAAACAGGTGAGCAAGTTTATAACTTGATCAAAATGCACTTGCTTACATTTAGGTGAATTCAGCAAACATTGAGCAGCTCTTATGCCCCAGGCATCCTTTCTAGAAAACCATAAAGGCGGATGACACCTTAGCATTGTCACTCTCTAGGGTCCTCTGTGTTAGCACTTTCCTGCTATGCTGTGTTGGTCTCCCTTGGCCATCAGCACCTCCTCCACTTGTTCAGGAGCACCCCAAGTGATGACCCTCTAAGTTGAGTCATTGGATTTCTCAAACCTCTTAATTGTTTTCCAGAAATTGGCTCCTCATTCCTTTCCCAGTGGGTCACTGGCACCTCAGAGAGGAACTGCAGGAAGAATGGCCCTGTCTTTCCAAACCTTCTGTGCTTTTAAGCGCCTAGCAATCTTACTGTTCACAAGTTCTCTCAATCCCCATCCCTCTAGAAATTGGTGTCACCTCAACCTTCTTCTATTTCAAGACTTAAGCAGATGATAAGAGAGGTTCTTTCCCACAGCAGACAGAGTGTCCAGCCCTGGCCTTGTGTGAGTAGCTCTATTTAAAAGAGGATACAGAATCTCTGTCAACAAAGGATAAGAGTAAAAAACACTTAACATTTAGCTTCCTCTTAATAGCTACTTGCCTAGTCCAAGTCCTTATCATCCTGTGGTTTCATAACAGTATCTTTCTCCACCAGTCTGTTCTTTATCCACCTTGCTGTTAGAATAATCTTACTTAAATAATAACTCTATCATTTCACAGCTCACTTCAAATATGTGCCTGTGGCCTATTGCAGGGGTCAGACACTAGGGCCTGTGCTTGTTGTAAATAAAATTTTATTGGAACACGATCATGCCCATCAGTTGTGTTCAGTTGCTCAGTTGTGTCCAACTCTTTGTGACCCCATGAACTGCAGCATGACCATGCCCATCATTTGTAGATTATCTGTGGCTGCTTTTACACCGCAGCTGACCCTTGAGCAACATGGGTTTGAACTGCATAGTCCATGTATCTGTGGATTTTTTTTCAGTACATATATTGGAAAAATTTTTAGAGATTTGAATCAATTTGAAAAAACTTGCAGATGAACCACATAGTTTAGAAATATGGGGAAAAATTAAGAAAATGTTAGGTATGTCATGAATGCATAAACTATCGCAGACACTAGTAGATACTAGTCTATTTTATCATTTACTACCATTAAATATACAGAAATCTATTATAAAAAGTTAAAATTTATCATATGTTACACAAACACAGACCATACATATCATATGTTACACAAACACAGACCAAACACAAACCCCACCCATTACACTAGGCTGTCATAAAGCAATCATATTATTACTTCTTCATTATTAATGCATGAATCACTATACTTGTAAATAAATATGAATGTTTTAAACATTGTCTTTTAATTTTTGATGCCTAGTGTTAGTGATACGATTAACATCTACAGTGTTTCATATCATAGGAGACAATTTGGTGTAAGTACTGACAAACAATTCATCTTATTAACAGATGACATAATCTTCAATCAGTTCAGTTCAGTTTAGTCGCTCAGTTGTGTCCGACTCTTTGCTACCCCATGAATTGCAGCATGCTAGGCCTCCCTATCCATCACCAACTCCTGGAGTTTACTCAAACCCATGTCCATCTAGTCAGTGATGCCATCCAACCATCTCATCCTCTGTCGTCCCCTTCTCCTCCTACCCCCAATCCCTCCCAGCATCAGGGATGTGGAACAACAGACTGGTTCCCAATAGGAAAAGGAGTACATCAAGGCTGTATATTGTCACCCTGCCTGTTTAACTTATACGCAGAGTACATCATGAGAAACACTGGTCTGGACGAAGCACATGCTGGAATCAAGATTGCTGGGAGAAATATCAATAACCTCAGATATGCAGATGACACACCACCCTTATGGCAGAAAGTGAAGATGAACTAAAAAGCCTCTTGATGAAAGTGAAGGAGGAGAGTGAAAAAGTTGGCTTAAAGCTCAACATTCAGAAAACTAAGATCATGTCTCCGGTCCCATCACTTCATGGGAAATAGATGGGGAGACAGTGGAAACAGTGCCAGACTAATTTTTTGGGCTCCAAAATCACTGCAGATGATGATTGCAGCCATGAAATTAAAAGACGCTTACTCCTTGGAAGGAAAGTTATGACCAACCTAAACAGCATATTAAAAAGCAGAGACATTACTTTGCCAACAAAGGTCCGTCTGGTCAAGGCTATGGTCTTTCCAGTGGTCATGTATGGATGTGAGAGTTGGACTATAAAGAAAGCTGAGCGCCAAAGAATTTTTTTTTGGACTGTGGTGTTGAAGAATCCCTTGGACTGCAAGGAGATCCAACCAGTCCATCCTAAAGGAGATCAGTCCTGGGTGTTCATTGGAAGGACTGGTGCTGAAGCTGAAACTCCAGTACTTTGGCCACCTCATGCGAAGAGTTGACTCATTGGACAAGACATAATCTTAAGTATGGGTAAATAGAATGCAGTACTGTAAACATATTTTGTCTTCCTTGTGAGTATTTTAATAATGTTTTCTCTAGTTTATTTTAAGAATATATAAACATGTAACATACAAGATAGGTGTTAAATCAACTATTTATGTTATCTTTAAGGCTTCAGTAAGTTATTATTAGTTCAGTTTTGGGTGAGTCAAAAGTTACTTGATTTTTGACTGTGCAGAGGTTGGATTGGTGTCCCTAATCCCCACATTGTTCAGTTCAACTACGCCGTGCAGAGTTGAGTAGTTGCAGCTGACACTGTCTGGCACACAAGCCTAAAATATTTATCTGGCACTTTAAGAAAAAGTTCACTACCCTAGTCTGTAAGATAAAATTTAGTCTGTTTACACTTAACATACTGAATGATTTGGTTTAGTTCTGCAAATTTCCAGTGTGCTTTTTCCTTTGCTTCCACCTGTTCTGTGTTTCTGTTTCTTTCTTTTCATATCTTTGTTTGAATTTATTATTTTTCCTTATTCTGTTTTTTTCACTTTTGGCACTTTTACCCTTTTTCCGGTCAATTCAAGAACATTAGAACATTTAATGTTTATGTAACTTCATTTTACCACTTCTGCCATACATGCTGCTGCTGCTAAGTCACTTCAGTCGTGTCTGACTCTGTGCGACCCCATAGATGGCAGCCCACCAGGCTCCCCCGTCCCTGGGATTCTCCAGGCAAGAACACTGGAGTGGGTTGCTATTTCTTTCTCCAACGCATGAAAGTGAAAAGTGAAAGTGAAGTCGCTCAGTCGTGTCCGACTCTTAGCGACCTCATGGACTGCAGCCTACCAGGCTCCTCTGTCCATGGGATTTTCCAGGCAAGAGTACTGGAGTGGGGTGCCATTGCCTTCTCCGCCATACATGCTACAATCATCATCTATTCAAATTCTCTTTGTATTTCAAACCCAGAGGACATTACTATTATTGTTTATAAAGTCCATATTCATTTAGATTTATCCACATATTTAGCTTCTTGGTTAATCTTTAGTTCTTGCATATTTCTCATCCTTGACTGTGGGAAAAAAGATCTGTTTGCCCTAATGTTTGAAAGAAAATTAGGCTGGATGTAGACCTAATTTAATTTTCCTCTATACATTCAAAAACATTGTTTCATTGTCTTTTAGCACTCACAGTTGCAGAATAGAGATCTGATGGTAATCTGATTTTTCTCTTTTATTCTTTGGAAGATTTGAGGATTTTCTCTCTTTATTTGGAAATCTAAGATGTGTTTAGGTTATTTAAAAAAATCAGTCCTACTTGTTGGGCCTTTTTCAGGTCAGGATTTTTTTCTGTTATTTTCTCTTTTTCTGTTCATCTAGAATGCCTCTTAGAGAGACAAAAGAACATCTGGATCTCTTTTCCATCCTCCTTAGCCTTTGAGCTTCATTTTACTTCTTTTTAATCTTTTCTTCTGTATTCTGTACAATCTCTGGGCTCCATCTTTCAGTTGCTAATTTGATCTTCACTGGGATCCATTCCAAAATTCAGCACATCTTGTTTTTTTTAACAATAATTTTTTTTTTGTATCTTTTTTTTTAATTATTATTAGTTGGAGGCTAATTACTTCACAACATTTCAGTGGGTTCTGTCATACATTGATATGAATCAGCCATAGATTTACACGTATTCCCCATCCCGATCCCCCCTCCCACCTCCCTCTCCACCCAATTCCTCTGGGTCTTCCCAGTGCACAAGGCCCGAGCACTTGTCTCATGCATCCCACCTGGGCTGGTGATCTGTTTCACCATAGATAGTATACATGCTGTTCTTTTGAAATATCCCACCCTCACCTTCTCCCACAGAGTTCAAAAGTCTGCTCTGTATTTCTGTGTCTGTTTTTCTGTTTTGCATATAGGGTTATCGTTACCATCTTTCTAAATTCCATATATATGTGTTAGTATGCTGTAATGTTCTTTATCTTTCTGGCTTACTTCACTCTGTATAATGGGCTCCAGTTTCATCCATCTCATTAGAACTGATTCAAATGAATTCTTTTTAATGGCTGAGTAATATTCCATGGTGTATATGTACCACAGCTTCCTTATCCATTCATCTGCTGATGGGCATCTAGGTTGCTTCCATGTCCTGGCTATTTATAAACAGTGCTGCGATGAACATTGGGTGCATGTGTCTCTTTCAGATCTGGTTTCCTCAGTGTGTATGCCCAGAAGTGGGATTGCTGGGTCATATGGCAGTTCTATTTCCAGTTTTTTAAGGAATCTCCACACTGTTTTCCATAGTGGCTGTACTAGTTTGCATTCCCACCAACAGTGTAAGAGGGTTCCCTTTTCTCCACACCCTCTCCAGCATTTATTGCTTGTAGACTTTTGGATAGCAGCCATCTCTGCCCTAATTTTTAAGATTTCTTTCCTTCTACTAACCCTGGGGTTCATAATTTCTTCCTTTTCAAGTTGCTTTA